>NW_025047844.1:312500-330000 GCF_018831695.1 Puntigrus tetrazona
ATAGAGAGAGAGAGAGAGAGAGAGAGAGAGAGAGAGAGAGAGAGAGAGAGAGAGAGAGAGAGAGATTTTTATTCAAATATTCAAATATTATTTTAGTAATTTAGTTTTTTTATTTACATACATATACATATATACATATATTATATTAGTTCAGTTTTAGTATATTTATGTGTTGTTGATGTGTTATAATTGCGTGCTTTTGAACCATTTGGCTTTCCGTAGTTCTGAGGTGATGTTGTTCCTGTCTGGAAACTGAAGATTGTTTCTGAAACCAGTTTTACGTTAAATATATTTTTTTATTGTCCATAAATGGAAAAAATGCAGAGGATCAAATTTAAACTGATTCATGATTGGGATTCCAGACATTTTTTTACTATATTATATTATATTTTTATATTATAGGTGTCACTTATTTTTATATTTAGTTTTTAACAAAATAAATATAATATTTAATATTTATAACCTGTAAACTCTGCACCTTATTACAAGTATGGTAGAACCATCACTTCCACCACAAAAGAAAGCTTTCTAAATAACCTTCCTGACTTATCTCAATTCCTTAGCTCATCCAATACGATGCAAAAACTTGATGATGTAACAGAAACTATGCACTCTCTTTTTTCTAGCACTTTAGATACAGTTGCTCCTTTGCACTTAAAAAAGATAAAAGAAAACAATCTGACTCCATGGTATAATGACAACACACGCACCCTAAAAGAGAGTAGCCGGAAAATGGAGCGCAGGTGGAGAAAAAACAAATTAGAAGTATTTCGTATTGCCTGGCGGGAGAGTATGCTGTCATACAGAAAAGCATTAAAAATAGCAAGATCTGATTATTTTTCATCCCTTTTAGAAGAAAACAAACACAACCCCCGGTATTTATTCAGTACAGTGACTAAATTAACAAAAAATAAAGCATCAGCAGGTGCTAATATGCCCCAAGAGTATAGCTGCAATGAGTTTATGAATTTCTTTACTTCTAAGATTGATACCATCAGAGATAAAATTGTAACTATGCAGCCGTCAACTACAGTTTCACATCAGATAATGAGCTTTAGATCCCCTAAGGAAAAATTACACTCTTTCTCTATTATAGGAGAAGAAGACTTGTACAAACTTGTTAAATCATCTAAACCAGCAACATGTATGTTAGACCCTGTTCCATCTAAACTATTAAAAGATCTGCTTCCAGAAGTCATAGATCCTATTTTGAACATTATTAATTCATCATTGTCATTAGGATATGTTCCCAAAACCTTTAAACTGGCTGTAGTTAAACCTCTCATTAAGAAACCACATCTTGATCCCAAAGACTTAGTAAATTACAGACCAATCTCTAATCTCCCTTTTCTGTCAAAGATACTAGAAAGGTAGTATCCTCACAACTGTATTCCTTTTAGAAAAAATGGTGTCTGTGAGGATTTCCAATCAGGTTTTAGACCGTACCATAGTACTGAGACTGCTCTCATTAGAGTTACTAATGACCTGCTTCTATCATCTGATCGTGGTTTTATCTCGTTATTAGTGCTATTACATCTTAGCGCAGCATTCGATGTACTAACGATCACAGCATTCTCTTGGATAGACTAGAAAACTATGTTGGCATTAGAGGAAGCGCCTTAGCATGGTTTACATCATATCTATCTGACCGCTATCAGTTTGTGGCATTAAATGAGGAGGTATCATATCGATCAAAAGTGAAATATGGAGTTCCTCAAGGCTCAGTGCTAGGACCGTTACTTTTCAACCTTTACATGTTACCTCTGGGAGATATTATCAGGAGTCATGGTGTTAGCTTTCACTGCTATGCTGATGATACTCAGCTCTATATTTCAGCGCAGCCTGGTGATACACACCAAATTGAGAATCTAACAGAATGCATAGTCGATATAAAAAGCTGGATGATGAGTAACTTCTTAATGTTAAATTCTGAAAAAACAGAGGTGCTAATAATTGGACCTAAAAACCCCACATATAATAATCTAGAACACAGCCTATCACTTGATGGCTGCTCTGTTAATTCTTCATCATCAGTTAGGAACCTAGGTGTGCTGTTTGACCATAATCTTTCCTTTGAAAATCATGTTTCTAGCATCTGTAAAACTGCGTTTTCCATCTTAAAAATATATCTAAATTACGACCTATGCTTTTCGACCTCTAATGCAGAAATATTAATTCATGCGTTTATGACCTCAAGGTTAGATTATTGCAATGCTTTATTGGGTGGTTGTTCTGCACGCAGCAATAAACAAACTTCAGCTAGTCCAAAAGCGCAGCAGCCAGAGTCCTTACTAGAACTAGGAAGTATGATCACATTAGCCCAGTTCTGTCAACACTGCACTGGCTCCTATCAAACATCGAATAGATTTTAAAATCCTATTAATTACCTATAAAGCCCTGAATGGTTTAGCTCCTCAATACTTGAGCGAGCTCTTATCACATTATAGTCCTGCACGTCCGCTGCGTTCTCAAAACTCTGGCCATTTGATAATACCTAGAATATCAAAATCAACTGCGGCGGCAGATCATTTTCCTATCTAGCACCTAAACTCTGGAACAATCTCCTAACTCTGTTCAGGAGGCAGACACACTCTGCCAGTTTAAATCTAGATTAAAGACACATCTTTTAACTTAGCCTACACATAACACACCAACACACCTTTTATTATTCAAATCCGTTAAAGGATTTTTAGGCTGCATTACTTAGATTTGCTGGAACCGGGAACACTACTCCTAAAATACGATGTACTTGTGACATCGTAAAAGAATGGCATCTACGCTAATATTAGTCCTGTTTCTTTCTCAATCTGTTTTCACAGTTTGTATCCAGACTAGATGGTGGATCAGCACCCAGAGATTATGTTCATCAGAGACCAGAAAACCTAGATGCGCCCGTCGACAGATTACCAGATCCTGATGCACACACACACACGCGCACACACTAAGTCATTTACACTATCTGACACAGCTGCGTTTAAAATTGAACTGGAGGTTAAGTGCTGGGCGTCCGGTCAGAGGAGAACTGACCCCAACTGAGTCTGGTTTCTCCCAAGGTTTTTTTTTTCTCCATTCTGTATGCATGGGGTTTTGGTTCCTCTGGCTTGCTTTATTGGGGACACTTAACTTCTAGTGACCATCATCAAATTGATTACAGAGACCGTCTCTGCATTTAATAAAGAACTGTTCACTCTCGTCACTATATATCCCTGTCATTATACTGTACAGTGCTTTGATGCAACCTGTGTTGTTAAAAGCGCTATTTAAATAAAAATGATTGATTGATTGATTGATAATATAGAATATAAATATAAGATAAATATATTATAGAATTTTGTTCTTATTTTAGATTTGTATTAAATTGAATGCTTTAAAGTATAAAAAAATTATGCAAATGTTTAATGAGTCAAATGTTTAATCAGTCAAACTATATATATAGTTATTGTTATATATATATATAATGCATTGTTATATACACACATACACACACACACACACACAAATAAAGTTGTTATGACTCACGTTCATGGCGGTGTTGATCTTGGCCACGGTCTCGTCGTCGATGGGAAACTGGTAGATCTGGACTCCGTTGCTGACCAGCTCGCTCATGATCTTGATCTTGAACTTGTGCAGCTCGCTCTTGGAGATGGTGTCCGCTTTAGCGATGACCGGGATGATGTTGACCTGCGAGCAGAAGCAGAGCCACGGAGCGATGCAGAGAACCAAACAAGAACCTCCGGCGCTGGCTGGAGAAGATACGAGGTGCTGTATAGAATTCTATTTTATCTACGTTAAAATTACAAAACAAACTCTTTACCCTTTCTTTAAGACTAATAAAGTTATTATGGACTATACTGGTCAGAGAACTGGCCCCAGGTTTGTTTTGGGTTTTTGGTCTCTTAGTTTTTATTAGATGCAGAGTAATAATAATAAAGTGTTTTGTTTATAAGTGATTAATATCTGTGTCAGTCCTCAGCAGCACAGATATATTTGTAGAAATAGACAACAAAACGCTGTATCAGACCAAGTTATCTCTTTCTTTTATGTCAAAAATCATTAGGATATCAAGTAAAGATCATGTTCCATGAAGATATTTTGTAAATGTCCAGCCGAAAATATATCAAAACCTATCAGTAATATGCTTTACGAAACTCATTTGGACAACTTTAAAGAAGATTTTTTTTTTGAAAAGAGTTGCATCTCAGACAAATGGAGAGATGATTTATTCAGATTTCAGATGTTATGTTAATCTCATTATCTCAAATATCGACACTTGTGGCTGGTTTGGTGGTGCAGGGTCACATACTTGTCTGAGATACAACGATTTAAAAAAATCTGGAATCTGAGGGGAACAAGAACGAGAGAATTTTTGAAGAAAATAACCTTTAAATTTGTGCAAATGAAGTTCTTAGCAATGAATGTTACCAATCAGAAATGAAGTTATATTTATGGTAAGAAATATACAAAGTATCTTCACAGAACATGATCTTTAATTAATATCCTAATGATTTTTGGCATAAATAACAAATGTATAATTTTGACTCATACAGTGTATTGTTGTCTAATTCTACAAATAGATCTGTGCTGCTGATGACTGCTTCTGTGCTCCAGAGACACCTGTCCTAAACCCGTCCCAAGCCTGTCCCAAACCCGTCCCGAACCTGTCCTAAACCTGTCCTAAACCCGTCCCAAGCCTGTCCCAAACCCGTCCCGAACCTGTCCTAAACCCGTTCTAAACCCAACCCAAGCCTGTCCTAAACCAGTCCCAAACCCATCCTAAGCCTGTCCTAAACCCGTCATAGACCTGTCCTAAACCCATCCCAAGCCCGTCCCGAACCTGTCCTAAACCCGTTCTAAAACCAACCCAAGCCTGTCCTAAACCAGTCCCAAACCCATCCTAAGCCTGTCCTAAACCCGTCCTAAACCTGTCATAGACCTGTCCTAAACCCATCCCAAGCCTGTCCTAAACCTGTCCCAAGCCTGTCCTAAACCTGTCTCAAGCCTGTCCTAAACCTGTCATAGACCTGTCCTAAACCCGTCCCAAGCCTGTCCTAAACCCGTCCCAAGCCTGTCCTAAACTCGTTCTAAACCCAACCTAAGCCTGTCCTAAACCCGTTCCAAGCCTGTCCTAAACCTGTCATAGACCTGTCCTAAACCTGTCATAGACCTGTCCTAATCTCGTCCCAAGCCTGTCATAGACCTGTCCTAAACCCATCCCAAGCCTGTCCTAAACCCGTTCTAAACCCGTTCTAAACCCAACCTAAACCTGTCATAGACCTGTCCTAAACCCGTTCCAAGCCTGTCCTAAACCTGTCCTAAACCCGTCCTAAACCTGTCATAGACCTGTCCTAAACCCATCCCAAGCCTGTCCTAAACACGTTCTAAACCCAACCTAAGCCTGTCCTAAACCTGTCATAGACCTGTCCTAATCCCGTCCCAAGCCTGTCCTAAACCTGTCATAGACCTGTCCTAAACCCATCCCAAGCCTGTCCTAAACCCGTTCTAAACCCAACCTAAGCCTGTCCTAAACCCATCTCAAACCTGTCCTAAACCCGTTCTAAACCCAACCTAAGCCTGTCCTAAACCCATCACAAACCTGTCCTAAACCCGTTCTAAACCCAACCTAAGCCTGTCCTAAACCTGTCATAGACCTGTCCTAATCCCGTCCCAAGCCTGTCCTAAACCTGTCATAGACCTGTCCTAAACCCATCCTAAACCTGTCATAGACCTGTCCTAAACCCATCCCAAGCCTGTCCTAAACCCGTTCTAAACCCAACCTAAGCCTGTCCTAAACCCATCTCAAACCTGTCCTAAACCCGTTCTAAACCCAACCTAAGCCTGTCCTAAACCCATCCCAAGCCTGTCCTAAACCCGTTCTAAACCCAACCTAAGCCTGTCCTAAACCCGTCCCAAGCCTGTCCTAAACCGCCAGGTCAGGTCTAACGCGTCTAACACCAGACTGACCTTGCTGTCCAGCTTCTTCATGGTGACCAGGTCTAAGGATTTGAGCGAGTGTCCGGACGGAGCGATGAAGTAGAGACACGCGTGGATCCTGGAGTCGTGATAGTTATGAAGAGAGCGCTTGATCTTCAGCTCCTCCTGCAAGTACGACTCGAACTGCGTGTCGATGTAGTCCACTATGTGCTGATAACTAGAACCGAGACACAACACAGACTCGAGATCAGGAGGAGGGGTCCGCTCCAAAAGATCGGGAGCAATGGATGTGAATGGGTGCCGTCAGAATGAGAGCACTCCGGTCCGGCCGGAGCTGAAACTCTCCCTGCGACGGCACCCATTCACACGACGCCTCTCTTGATCCGATGAAGAAATGCACTCAACTCCGCTCCAAAGCATCGGAAACTCACCTCTCTTGCTTGTTCATCTGGTCCCCGAAGCCGACGGTGTTAACCACGGTGAGCTTCAGACGAACGTTGCTCTCCTGAAGATCGTACGTCTGCGCTCGCAGCTTCACCTTCGGCTCGAAGTGGGACGACTCGAAATTCTCGAAGTTGGTGTTGAAAAGAGTGTCCATCAGAGTGGACTTGCCGATCCCAGTTTCACCTGCACGAGAGAAACAACAACAAAACCATAATAAAAGACAACTCCCTGCATCTCAAATCAGGTCAGATTTCCATCAAGTGAGCGTCAGGATTACTGAAGTCATGTTTCCAGAATATTTCTCAGTCGGCATTGCACTCGTGATTTCAGTCTCGTCTTAACTGAAGATACAGAGCGGACGCTGATATACAGATCAGTTTATAGAAATATGAGCATCTGCAGAAGGTTATGGCGGTTTTACCAATGCACAAGATGTTGAAGCAGAATCCCTGGCTGGTGGACTTGTTGACCAGTTGATCTGGCAGACTGTCGAACCCAACATGTCCTGATAGAGCCAGAGGACGGGCGTTCTTGTCCTGGAACCAGAGAGAAAACATGACGTGTGTCCGAAACACTGACTTACAGTGACATTTTTATACATTTTAACTTTAGATTTTTCAACTTTTAAACGCGGTCTCAGACTTTAACATCTATTCTGTGTTTCATAGAACTTTAGATAAATGCTTCGACCAAAATTGACAAGTATTTCTAACAGGTTCCACAACTAACCTGACTAGTAAGCTTCGTAAAAACTCGTGAAAAAGTTAAAAACAAATATTAGCCTGGCAATTGTTAATTTAAACTGGGGATTTTGTTCATAATTCAGATTGATAAATGTGAAATTTGCATTCTGATTATTTATAGGGTTTTTTTGTATTTACGGTTTAATATTTTGAATTTGGTTTTATTTTATATTTTAAGTTTTCCTTTTAATTTAAGTACAATATTTTTATTTTAAGTGTATGTGTGTGTATATAATATATATATATATATATATATATATATATATATATATATATATATATATATATATATAATATTTTTTTCCAATATCCAACTTTCAATATGGATGATTGTATTCAGATGTATTCTAATTGCTCATTCGGATTCGTAAATCAATGAATGAATTACAATTTATAAATAAAAATACACCTGAGATGATGCAAATAACTCATGAATTAGATGCATTTATTAAAGTTTATAAATCAATGAATTGTTTTCGGACCTAAAAGTAGTCAGATGAACTTTTCCAGATTGTTGATTCGTATCGATGAGTGTGTTCGGAATGCACAAATGCACATATTCAGAAATCTGATTTATCTGAAAGCAGATAAATGTTTTTTAACTGATAAATCGAGTACGGAATGTATTCTGATTGATTATTCGGAATGAGAAACGCATTACGATTGCTCGTTCAGACACGGGGGTAGAAATCGGATAAACGGGTCACAGACTGATTCAGATCGACAGATTAGATATTTCTTAATCAAACTGATTAGTCGGATGTTTGTTTACAGATTAATAAATGAGGCGGGAGCGCGCTCGTCGGGTCGGGACACTCCCAAGCGCGCGCACGCCAACTCGCTCCCAAACTTCACGAGCCACGGAAACGAGAAAAGACCCAGAACCGGGAACGCGTCGATCGCAAACGTACCATCTGTCGAACCACGTCAGAAGAAGCCATTTGCGCGGAGAAAGCGGCGAATATACGCGGAAAAACCGGATCGCTTTCGGATGAAAGTCAAAAGTTGCCTCGTCCAATAATTTCCAGCTGACACGCCACTGGGAGCAGCTGCCGTACCATTCCGGCGTCTCTGAGGGGTGCGCTGCCAATCCGAGTCGATAAAGTATATCGACTTCAAGTTTATAGTACATTAGCAAACACTTTAGTACAATAACACGTTGATTTAACCCGAATTGACAATATAAATCACGCTAGGATCCATTAATTAAAACCTCTAAATCTCAATGGAGCGCCAACCGCCGCTTGTCCCAGCAAAGTGGTACGTTCCAACCGGGTGTAACTGGAATCCATTTTGGCTCGACGCGGAGCCGCTTCCCGGCTCGACGCCGGGTGCGCTTGAGCCCAAATGAACGCCGCCGCGATCCAGTTGCAAACTAGTGATTCTGTTCTCTAACAAGAGTTGCTAGGATGCAAACATCACCTTCATAAGCTCTACCGACCCCTATCTGATACATTCAGTACTCGATCTCATCGACAGGCTAATAAGACGAGACGCGATGCGTTCGCCGGCGTACAGACGAACGAGATAAAAACCTGTCAGAACGGCGCAGGCGCGTTAGGCGCTGATTTGTACATTCGCTTATTTATTATAATCATAAAATATGATATAATGGCGACGGAGTGCACGCAGGAATCCGTCCTGGACTTTCTATTGGAAAATGGGGGGCGTGTGAAAAACAAGGACTTGGTCGCGCATTTTAAAGTCTTTCTCGGCAGCGAAAATACGAAGCGAGCCGTGCTAAAAGAGAGATTTAAGCGCTTTGTGGACAACATCGCCTACGTGAAGCAAGAAAACGGGGAGAAAGTGGTGTGTTTGAAGAAGAAGTACAGATACCCAGAGATGCGCGGCGGGCGCGCGCAGGAGGAGAACGAGGATGAGGATGACGAAGGCATCAACAGAGCAATCAGTGCATTGCATTTAGAAAAGAGCCTCGGCGTGCACGACGAAATCAGCGAGCGGGGGAAGCTCGAGAGAGATGCTGAGGAGGAGCTCAGAGTGTCTGACATCGCGCTGATCGAGAAGGATAACGAGAGCGAGCGTGGGAATGATGTGACGAGCCTCTCTGATGCTCAGTCAACAGGAGAAGAGGAATCTAGGGCAGGAGAAGCGGAGGTTGGCAGAGCTTCTGTCGCGCCACAGGTCGCCGTCAGTAGACGGAGGACATCCAGGGGATCTCAGCGGAGTCTGCTGGGCTCTTCTGAGGACGCCGCGCACGAGGCGCACAACGAGGAGGGCAGCACCCCGAAGGGCAGCCGCAAGAACTTCATAGAGCTCATGATGAGCAGTTCTCCACAGGTGGGACGGGTGCTAATGCATGCCATCATCATCATAATAATGCGATAGAATATGATGCCTGTAGTGCATAGCGTGTAAAAGCGCGAGGCATATTGCAAATGCATGCAGTGAACAACGCAAAAGCACATAATGCTGCATATGCATATAAAATACAATACACGTTAGGTATTGTGCAAAATCACATAATGCATGTAGCAGTAAGCGCATCATTTACATGACGTATAATGTAAATTAGCATCATTCAAAATCATATGAGCAATGAGTAATCCAAGTGCACATAATACATATGATATGTAACCCATATGCGCACAATGCATGTAATAATGATTATGCACGATGCATGTAGTGTATAATCCAAATACACATTATGCGTATAATAATCAAAAATCACGTAATGCATGCAATATATACTGAATATGAACATAATGTGCATCATGTATAATCAACATGTACTTAGTGATGCATATGAACGTAATGCATGTAAAAATTATTCAGGAAAATATGCATATAATATATAATCCACAATGCGCATTACGTGTATGATATATAATGCAAAACTGCATAATGCATGTAACACGTAATCTAAATGTACATAATGTATACGAATATAATTGAAAATTGCATAATGAATGTAATTTATTTTGCAAATGCACATAATGCATACAACATATAATGCAAAAGCACATAATACCTAATAACATATAATACCTAATATAAATGTATATAATGCATGCAATATGTAATGCAAAATCACGCATATAATACAAAATAAACTGTACGTATTGCATACGATGTATAATGCATAATGCATATAATGCATAATCTAAATGTACATAATGCACGATGTATTGCATGCACAGTCATTCCGTGCTCGTCAGTGAAGGCCTCTCCATCTCAGAACAGGTGAAGGAGATTTATTACTAATCAAAGAACCAGCTTTATTGACGAGATGCGCTTGACTATTGCATGCAATCAATCGTACATATTGCATGCAACATACAATGCAAAAACACATAACGCATATAACACAAAATCAACCGTACATATTGCATGCAATATATAATGCAAAATCACATAACGCGTGTAATGTTGAATCCCGCTGTATAACAGGTGAGACGCTCTCTGGTGCACCGTCACTCTCAAGGGCAGCTGTCGGCCCGAGCGTGGTCCGCGGACGAGGACTTGGTGACTCTAGACCCGCTGGAGCACGAGTGGATGATGTGTACGGCAGACGGGGAGTGGGACAGTCTTCAGCGGCTGCTCGAGTGTGAGCCCACGCTCATCTCCAAGAAGGACTTCGTCACCGGCTTCACGTGCCTGCACTGGGCGGCCAAGCAGGGCAAGCACGAGCTCCTCGCAGCGCTGGTGGGTTTCGCCAAGCGCCACGGCGTCGCCGTCAACGTGAACGGCCGCTCCAGCGCCGGCTACGCGCCGCTGCACCTGGCCGCCATGCACCACCACGTGGAGGTGATGAAGCTGCTGGTGGGAGCGTTCGACGCGGACGTGGAGGTCCGGGATTACAGCGGGAAGAAAGCGGCGCAGTACCTCCGATCCAGCGCCGCGTGCGACATCAAGGACATCATCGGAGCCGGCGCGAGCCCCGACGCAGAGAACGCCTCCGGGAGCCGATGGAAGCTCCCTCGAGTCCTGCAGACCAACCTCAACCCTCTGCGCTTACTCAACGGCCCCGAGGAGCCGGCGGCAGACGCTCAGCACCGGCCCCGCTCCCTGTACCGCAGGGCCTCCATCGGACGCATCCGGCTGCAGAGGAACCGCTTCAAGACGCAGATCGTCCACAGCACCTCGTTCAGAGAGAACGACGAGGGAGAGACGCTCAAGAGCCCCGTCAAGTCCAGACCCGTATCCAACCTCTTCGGCTGAGACCGGAACCTCATACAGCGACAGAAAGGAATATTCAAATGATGCAATTCTGGAAAATAGATATAAAATAGGTTAAAATAGTCCTGTAGAGTGCACATGAAAGAATAAGGTTTTATTAGTGAACGATACTTTATTAGTTATGATCATTTCATTATTTACTAATACATTGTCAAATTAAAAGTTGTATTTGTTAACATTAACCAATGCACTGTGAACAAACATGAACAAACAGCTGTGTGTGTGTGTGTGTGTGTGTGTGTGTGTATATATATATATACTATATACTAGTGCTGTCAAATTATTAATTGCCTTAATATCCAACAAACTTATTATTGTTTACATAATATATATGTGTGTGTGTGTATATATATATATATATATATATATATATATATATACACTATATATATTTGAAAATGTTTCAACCTTATATAATTAATGTAATATATTCTAGGTAAATATTTAAAAAGTACAAACTTAACTTTAATTTATTAATTTAATTAATTAATTTAATTAATTTAATTTTAATTTATACACGCATATGTGTTTATATATGCATAGTAAATATACATGTATGATGTAAACAAAAACATTTATTTTGGATGCAATTAATTATTTGACAGCACTATGTCGTGTGTGTGTGTGTGTGTGTGTGTGTATATATATATATATATATCTCAGATTAAATACAAGTAGCTTAATTAAAAAGGTTTTTTTATAACAGAAGAAGCACAATCATGTAATAGAAATGTTCTTCAGGTATTTATAATGTTGATTTTTTTCAGTTTAAACTGGATCTTTACGCATGAAAATGTACACAGCAGCTGCTTTTTACATTTCTAGGTCTGATGAGGAAGAGAAACTGGAACCGATTTGAATATTTTGATGCAATCGTGTCCTTTATCAGAATTATGCACCGCTGCTTTATGATGAAACATGTAAGTTATGTAGGTTTTGTATTTCCTCGGATGCACTTTGTGTTTTAGCTGTTCTGTGTGTGTTCTGTGCCTTTAAGGATGCTCTTCCGGACACAGACTGTGATTTCAGCGTGTTTATGTGCTGAAGCTGCTGTTTGAGCGGCCGGAGAGGACCGGTTCTCCCCAAACACCGCAGCCAATGGGTGCCGTCAGAGTGAGCCAACATGAGTCTGTGATAACTTCCATTTCGGGGTGAACTGTTCCTTTAACGGCCCGTGCGATGCACTTTTAGCTGATCACACCTACTAAGCTTTATTACGTGATAGCGTTTGTTTTGAGAGCTTTTGATCCCCAATTACTAAACCACTAACCCCGAATGTGCGTTCTCAGTCCAAGTGCCTTGATCGATGACGAATCCTTCCTGAAACACGTGTGAGGTCCATGAAGAGCGCTGTTTGCTGTCGCTATGGCGTCGCCAGGGTGGTTGCTAGGTGACGCCGCAGCATCTGGACGATGCTCGTTCGCGCGGAAGCTCTCAAGTTTTGTCCGGTCCTCGCTGGCCGTCTGCTGTCGGTGCATTATTCATCTGAAGACGTTCAGGAAGGCTTTCTCTGTGGAAACGAGGGCTTGTTCTGCTTGTCGTTTCCCGTGACATCCGATCGAGCAGACACGGCCGGTGAAGTCAAGCCAGTACGGCAGCTTTTCCTGGCTGCAAGCTATAAAGCTGGTGTTTGTGACGCTTGTCCCGACCTGTTTTTACACGACAACATGCATCTGTGTTTGCTTCATCAGATATACACTGCACCTGGAATAAAGAGTGTCATGTGACCTGTTACATATACTCATTATATACTTCAAGTGATGCACTTTTAAAACTTATCAGCATATTAGACTCCTTTATTTTGACCTTTATGCCCTTTTTAAAGCGTCTAATGTGATGGAATTGCTGTGATTTTCAAAAGCAAATATTACAGGACATAATCTTCCTTTTATTGGTTGTACACTTTGTATATTTTTCTGGTTCCCAGTGAGCCTTTTACACAAACAGTTTGGCACAAAAACGTGTTTTTCCAGAAATAAACGTCTCTTTTCTCCGGGCTGTGATTCGTCAGGATTAAGTGTCACACGTTCGCTCTTGCTTCGCTGTTTTCAGGTTGTTTTCTGAACATTAAAGGTTGATTCACTCAATCAGATGATATAATTAGCGGAAATCTTAGCGAAGACGCCGAAGGGTTCGTGAATCATATTCCTCCACACTTTATTCAAGTCTTTTCCTTCTGAACACGTGAGAGGGTTTAGGCTCTGAGTCTGGGTTTTCTTCAGAGATTAACATTGTTTCCAGCTTTAGACCTCATGAACTTTTACTTTTCTTTCTAGTTAGAACTAGTCATAATTAAGATGAATAAAATATTTGTTTAAACTCATCAGTCAGGAGAATTTTCTGTCCCTTAAAATGCTTTTAGAGAAAAACATTTTAAGATATTTTTTAAGTTTCTAGTTTTAAAGGATAGATTATAGATTTTTTTGAAATTTTTTTATTTTTTATTTCATTTATTTATTTAATCATTGCCGTATTTTTATTTAATGATCTGAGCATAACTATTATTACCCAATATCATCAAACTGATTTTAAATAAAGACAACGTTATAGATTTAAAGGCTAGATTATAAAACAACAATAATATTTTTCTTACTTGTACATAAGGAAATCTATTTTTCCACACAAATATTTTATTTTATTTTAAATAATTTATTATTTGTTATTAATGAATAATTTATTATTCATTAAGATCATTTCATCTCGATCTGAGAGTAGCTATATTGACATTAACAAATAAAACATAAAGAGCATGAGTAAATTGCTTTTAAGAATGCTTTTAAGAAATAATTCTAGTTTTTAAGTATAGTTTTTATTAATTCTATCTTAAGGATCTCTAAATTGTTTCGCCACCCAAATATTTAACTGAACTTATTTAGTTTAATTTCTTTATATTTTGATAAAGACCGGAGCTGCGGTTCCATCGGTGACCGCCTGAGGGCAGCAGAGCTCCTCGGTGACTTCCGGTGGCTGCGCGTGACGTATGCGGAAGCGGCCGGCGGCATCATGTCCGTTTGTTTCGGCTGCGCGCGGGCTGCTGTTGTTATTGATGCTTCGGTCCAAACTCTCCCGAGAGGTTAGTAATCACCCACACGTCCGTATCTCAGCTAGAAAGACTAGTTTAACTGCGCTAACCCGTGTGTCTCCATCATCCGGGTCAGTGACCGTTAAACCGCGAAACGATCCTCACGAATCAATAACTCATCAATAATCTCCTCATCTGTTTATAATACCGTCATTACTTCATAACCACAGTCATGTTTCCACAAGCTCTTCCTTCATTTCTGATCAGTGTGTCCACAGTTCAGTTCCAGAAGTTTGATTTACCTCAGAAGTACTGGAGTAAAACCATAACCTCACTCTCTGGGGTTTTCTCAATCAGTTCAGTCTTTCTCTTCATGACTTTGTTTGTTAAAGTTCACGCTATTTTTCTAGTACTTATAACTAAAGTACTAATAACTCGACCATAACTAGTACAGACTAGATATATATATATGTATAGACTATATATATGTATATATTTATATATATGTATATGTGTATATATATATATATATATATATATATATATATATATATATATATATATATATATATATGTATATGTGTATATATATATATATATATATGTATATATATATATATATATATATATATATATATATATATATATATGTATATATATATATATGTATATGTGTATATATATATATATATATATATATATGTATATATATATATGTATATGTGTATATATATATATGTATATGTATATATATATATGTATATGTATATATATGTATATGTGTATATATATATATATATATATATATATATATATATATATATATATATATGTATATGTATATGTATATATATATATGTATATGTATATGTATATATATATATAAATATATATGTGTGTCTGTGTGTGTGTTTGTGTGTCCACGCTGCCTCTGTTGTATTTAAAACAAAGTCTTTAATTTATATATTTATTAGATTTTGAGTTTATATATTTTGAGTTTTAGTAATTTGGCCTAAATTAAATGAAAACCATTGCTTTGGCAACTAATTTAATGAAAATATAACTGGAATTTACTTGACTTAACAAAGCCTTTTTAAAAAAAACATAAATGTATTTTAACCATTATAATTGTAGTAATTTAAATATTTGTATTTTATTTTATTGTTTTTATTTGAGTTTGGTTGCAATGACTCACTCTAAAGTACAATTCAACTATAACTGAAGTTTTTTTTTATTTAATTTACATGCATTTTATTTCATTTAGTTTGAATGCTTTTATCGTTTTAGTTCAAGTTTAAATGTTTGTGTAATGTTTAGTTTAAAGCGCTTCATTTGTTTTTCACAGAAACATTTTAGCATGTTATCATGTTTTTATTGTGTACGTGTTAACCATTTTCAGTGCTTAATACAATTGCATGATAGATGTGTGTGTGCTGTGCATATTCATCACGTATTTATAAACACCCACATGCATGCATATATTAAGAAAGATGTGTTTATAAATTAAATAAATTATTTGAATATAAAAATAAGTTTTCTTTTACATAAATGTATAAATAAATACACACATGCATATATTTATATTCAAATAATTAAAGTTGTGTTTATAAATGTAAATAAATTATTTGAATATGAAAATAATATTTTTCTTTTACATAAACACATGCATATATTTATATTCAGATAAAGTTGTTTATAAATAAATTGTATTTTTTATATTCAAATAATTTTTGTATAATTAATGTATCTTTTACATAAATTTATAAATGCACAAGCATATATTTATATTCAAATAATTGAAGTTGTGTTTATAAATTAAAAAAAGGTTATTTGAATATAAAAATATTTTTATTCTTTTACATAAACACATGCATATATTTATATTCAAATAAACTTGTTTATGAAGTAAATAATTTCATTTTTATATTCAAATAATTTTTCTTTTACATAAATGTATAAATACACATATGCATATATTTATATTCAAATAATTTATACGATAAATATATTTAATTTATAAGCACACCTTTCTTAATATATGCATGCATGTGTTTATTTATATATATATATATACACACACATAATAAATATGCACAGCACACACATCATGCAGTAGTTTTTTTTGTTTTAGATGTGATAATTGTTTTGGAAGCACTTGTTTTATTTAAAATAACCCAGCTGTGGTTTGACTGAGATGGTTTGGAATGCACAATGAAAACAATAGCTAAAAAGAGTCTTTGTGTGTGTGTGTGTGTGTGTGTGTGTGTGTGTGTGTGTGTGTGTGTGTGTGTGTGTGTCTCCAGCATGACGTCAGTGGTCAGCGACACGGCCGCGGCGGTGGACCTGTGTCCCGAGCTCAACCTCTTCCTCAAACCCATCGCCCGGCTCACGGTCAGCGTGGCTCTGCCTCACCTCAAGACGCCCGGTAAGTCCATCTCCAACTGGGAGGTGATGGAGCGGCTGAAGGCCATGGTGCATCCGGAGCAGTTCTCCTCGCTGCGCATCTCCAAGAGCACCATGGACTTCATCCGCTTCGAGGGCGAGGTGGAGAACCGCAGCGCCGTCCGACGCTCGCTGGCCAAGCTGGACGCTAAGAGCATCAAGCTGAGCGGCTTCACGGACGTCCTGAAGATCCGCGCCGTCGAGCACAAGACCGACTTCCCCACCCGCCACGACTGGGACTCCTTCTTCAGAGACGCCAAGGACATGAACGAGACGGTTCCCGGAGAGCGGCCGGACACCATTCACCTGGAAGGACTGCCCTGCAAGTGGTTCTCTCCCAAGGTGAACACGCGCGAGAACATCACTTCCTGTCGGCAAGCTCTTTCTGTTTAGCGAGGCGACCCGAAAAAGAATAGTGGAGATCTAGGCCATAGCGGGTGAAGATTTAAAGCCTTTGCATTGTTTTATCTAAAAATGAGCACGCTTTACTATAAGACTCATTAGTTTACACCAGCTAAGAATAAATGACACTGCTACAGCATTTATTATTATTATTATTATTAGTTCATATTCATTTCAGCAGGTTTAATGCACACTGACCAATGATTGACTGCATTGTTATTAACTAACATGAACAAAGAGGAATAAATACAGCAATAAATGTATTGTTTATTGTTTATAATGCCACTTTATTTTTGTGCAGTAGATGTATTTAGCAGCA
>NW_025047844.1:335000-342500 GCF_018831695.1 Puntigrus tetrazona
TCAACCATTAATACAGGAAAAAATTTAAATGAAAAAAAACTATTTCGTATGGCTTTAATTTTTTTGTTTTAAACTTTTATTAAACTAATAATTAGTCTAAACGGATCGAAAATGAAAAGGTTCAGCATTACAATAATCAAACATGATAGTTGTTGTTAAACTTTAATTTTAGTAATTAAAAGCAAATGGAAAAATTAAACTTTATATTTTGTTATTTCATTTGCTTTTTAATTACGAAAATCTAAATTTTAATTTAACCGTTAATTTAAATTTAAATAAAAAAAAAAAAAAAAAGAATCTGGCAGAGAAATTAAAACTAAATAAAAGAAAAATCTTAACTTTTATATTAAATTAAAATTCTTTTATATGGATTAATAAAACATTTTAATGAATTATGTGTATTAAAATGTTTTTGCTTACTTAAACCTTTAGTTTATTATTTATTAATGTAAAATTAATGGTAAATTAATAAATTAATTATTTCTGAGATCAAAGCTCTGAACTGTATCATATGTATAAAGACGAGATTAAAAACGGATTTTTATTAAATTCAGAGATGGTCTCTGTAAAACAATATTTTTGTAAAAATTCAAGCTGACAAAATACTGAATACAGTAGCAAATTAAAATTAATTAGTATTTGGGGTGAAAGTTTTGGCTCAGAAAGAAAGAAAACTAAAAAATGTCCCCAAATTGTGAGAAAAACAACAACAAATTAAATCAGTATTAGACTTTTTGTTTTTTGGTTAAACCCTTTTTTGTCTTTGACCCGTATGCTTTTTGATTAATATCACTGATTTGAGAAAGCTGATGTGTGTGTGTGTGTGTGTGTGTGTGTGTGTGTTTCAGAGGCTGAAGCAGCAGGAGCAGGAGCAGCAGCAGGCCGAGCGCAGACGTCTGCAGCAGCTGGAGGAGCGCAGACGTCTGCAGGAGGACGAGCTGCGGCGGGTCGAGGCCGAGAAAGCCCGGACGCTGGAGCTGCAGAGGAAAGAGCGGCAGCTGCGAGACAAACTGCTGGGAAACCTGCTCAAGAAGAGCGCAGACGCCGACTCCGTCTGCCTGGACCTGCAGATCTGTGCCGCGCAGACGCAGACGCAGCACAGAGAGAGCGGCGGAGCGGCCAAGCAGGAGAAGAGCGGAGAGAGCGACGCAGAAGGAGGCAGACGGCGCAGGCGCAGTCGCAGCAGACAGAGACGCAGACGCAGCAGGAGACGCAGCCAGAGCAGCAGCAGCAGTCGCAGCCGCAGACGCTCTCGTCACCGGTCCAGACGACACTGAGACTCGCTCCTCCAGGTCACGTTCACCCTCAGAACAAACTAGATCCTGTGTGAAGAAAGACAGGCCTGCTTTAGGATCATTTCCTGCTAATGATGATTTTCATGAGGCGCGTGAAGGCTGTTTTATGAGTCTTTATTATTTTATTATTATTATTTTTTTTTAATCCCAGCAATGTTTTTTTAAATGTATCTTTTTTTCTTCTTCTTTTTTTAAAAGCTTTAGTTTTATTTATTAAAGATTCAGATAGTTTTTCTCCAGCAGTCGATGTTGCCTCTTTGAGTATTATTAAGATTTGATTTATTCTTAATTATTTCAATTTTTTTTTCTCTAGGAAAAACCCCCCCCATATAAACCCATTTTTTGTTTGTTTATTTTCATATAAATCTTTAACGTTTATTTTATTTTGTTTGTTCTTTCAGTTTTATTTCAAATGGTTTATAGTTTACTTATAGCTTCTTCATTTCTGTAATAAATTCATAAATGTTGCTTTCGATTGGTTTGTGATTCTCATCAGATTTTTGAACACTAAATAATAAAAAAAAAAACATAATAGCATGATGACATTTTTTCTTTTACTTGAACTGATGAGAATCAGAAAATGTGCATCATTTCCAAGAAAGTAATGTCAAAGCGATACAGTGCCGAACATCAGGCCTTCTTTAATATCATTTCTTCAGTTTTTGTGGTGAAATAAGACCTGGATGGTTTTCCGACGGCGTCCTGTGACTGTTTTCTGGACGTGTTCATGCGTTTCTTTGGTTCTCCGTCCTTCTTCAGCTTCTTCAGACCACGGTCCTCCGTTCACGACTGAATTTTACGTCATAGAAAGTGTTACGAGACTTTTATTGTTTGTATTATTCGTTCATTTCAAGCACGTCTTCTGTGTAAGAAAAGGAAGGTTTAGATGAAAGCACATGTTTGAAGTTATTTGTTATTCTCTTCTGATCTCAATAAAGCAGTGCTTTGGATCCCAGCAGGACTCTTGATGAGCTTCAGAAAGAATATTAAGACTTTTTTATGTTTATTATTTTTTTATATATATATATATATATATATATATATATATATATATATATATATATATATATATATATATATATATATTTTTTTTTTTTAATTAAATTTTTTTATATATTTTTTTATTTATTTTATTAAATTAATTTTTAAAATATATTTTTTTAATTTATTTTTTTAATTTATTTAATTCCCCAGCAAATTATAAACGATGGGCCTTTTAGGACTTTTTTTTTTTTTTTTTTTTTAATTGAATTATTTTCATATTGGGTGAACCGACCCTTAATATGTTTTAAAGCAAAGTGAGTAAAATGTTCTTAATGAGTAGAGTTGGTTAGTGTGCTGGTAATCCTGCCGTGGATCTTCAGCTCGGGATGATCCCGTTGTTTTTCTGAATCTCCATCTGCTTCATTCATCCACTCTTCTCTGAACAAGCAGCTTCTTGCTTTGAGTTTAAAGCAGGTCTGTGTGTGTTCAATCTGGACGCTGATAATCTGTGTAATCTGATTATGTGTGTGTAAGAGCCCGTGTTTCTCCACGCTTCACACACACACACACACACACACAGACGCCGCTGGTCATGGCCGGAGAGGAGCTGTATCCGAGGAAGATCCTGCAGTACATGGAGGGCTTCCTGGTGTCCAAGGTACGGTCCGTCGGTTCCTTTAGATCACATGAATACAACCGGCTTACAGCTTTATTTGATCACATATACAGTTCAAATAAAGTGAAACCAATTTCTCTGAATATATGTTAAAATGTCGTTTACTTCTGTCATGCAAAGCTGAATGTCGAGCATCGAGCGTTAAAGACTTTTATGATGAATAAATGCTGTTCTTTGAAGCTTTCTGTGAATCCCCAAAAATAAGTTTCACGGTTGCCACAAAAATACTGTTAACATTAATAAATGTTTGTCGAGCGGTAAATCAGTATATTATTCTGATTTGTGAAGATCATGTGATGAAAATACACAGAAATAAATCACACATTCACACAGAAAACTGCTGTGTGTGTTCTAATAATGTTTCACAATTTAACTTTTTGATCCTGCTGAGCTTCTGTCAGTGTCTTATTTCAAATGGTTTATTCAATACGGATATTTTAGATTCAACTTTAAACTGTCACCATTCATTTTGTGTCTTTTTAAATCATTGTTTGTGTAGTTTTATTAAAAAGTCAATGTTACATTTTTTTTTAAATAGCTAATGTATTAGATGTGATGTCATTGGACTTTTCCAAACTAATAATAATTAATGCCAAGGGTGTGTGAGTAGTTTAGTCCTGGGTGAGAGCATACGGTAAAAGATTGAGACAATAAACCTACAGAAACGTTTTGATCAGATTTATTTGAAGTGACTTTTCTTTCTTTGGATTGTTCGACTAATTAAAAGAGAATCTAGGAAAACATGACTGAATTAATTAGTTCCTGTTTGATATTTTTATCAGAGATCTGACTGTTGTAAATAAGTTTAGTATAACGATACGCCTCTTCATCAGCCCTTTCACTTCACTTACAATAAAACCAGCAGTTTTGCTGAATACCAAGACGAGTATTTTGACAGTTCTGTATGTATTTGTCCGTTCAGGCTTTCAGCTGTGTGTTGGAGTGCTGAATTGACTTGTTTTGTGTCGTCTTACGCTTTAAAGTCAAAGAATGGTTCAACTGGAGAGGCTTGAAAACAATGCATGGGTGCCGGTTGTATAAACTGAACCACCATGTTAAGACTCGTTTGAGCAACTAGCAGTTAACCCTAGCCCTCAGTCGAATGAAACCCTCTATCTTCTTGAAATAAACAGATGAAAAGCTTTCTGAAAGCAGCCCCTGATGCCAGGTAAAATTGAATTTGCTCTGGCTTTTGCTGGTAAACCACTTGCTCTGAAGGATGAGGAAGCAATGACTAAACTTCAGTCTTTAAAATAAGCACAGCGCAAACTCAGGAACAGGAAGAACGTTAACAACCGATGGAGCCATTGAGGAGGAATGGCTGCCGACTCCAGGGGCCTGAGCCACAGCAACGGAGCAAATGGAGGAGGAGCCCGAGAATCCGGGGATCTGGAGAGCCACGGTGGAGCTGGGACCCGAGGTCTTCCGCGGAGACGAGGGGATGGTGGAGCCAGAGGGATGAAGCGGAGGCAGACCTACGTGGACCGGGGGGATGAGGGAGCCCTGTGGAGCTGGGGGGGATCGACGGGAGAGGCGAAGGAGCTAAGAGCCGAGGTGGAGCCTCAGGGTCAGTGGGCCAGTACAGAGTCCTCGGAGGCTAGAAGAGGAGTTGAAGGACACTCCACGATGCTGGAGGATGGCAGTCCTTTGTGGGTCGCCCCAAACTGACGGACACTGGGGTGAGCTTCAGGGACGGGTACAGGAGGGCACTCTGGAAACGCCGGGGCTGCTGGGACCAGCGGAGACACAGGAGGAACCCTGCCTCCTCTAAGTCCATTCTTCAGTCAGAGCAAGGGCTCTCCGTCAGCGAGATGGAGGACTGGGTCTGGAGTGGGACTGTCAGGATCATCCTCGTAACAGACGGTGAGGGGTGATCTGATTACCAGTGTCCACGCCACGAATGCGGCGAATTCTTCTTCAGATGACAGCACTCTGCAAACAGTCTGGTATGGTCCTCGAGCAAACATTCCGTCGGCTTTAGCTTGAGGAGGAGGAGGAGGAGGAGGAGGAGGAGGAGGAGGAGGCCAGTAGAGGGGATCCATCGTGGGAGGGACGACTACGGAGAACAAACGGGATAGGAAACCAAAAACACCAGGGTTTAAGTAGGGCAAACAATGAGGACTTAAATAGATAACTAACAACACACACCTGGCACTCAATGAACACAAATGACAAAATGAGAATAGGAAAAGCAAATATGGGCATATATATGTGGGGAGCAGAACACAGGGCAAGGGACAGTTTGAAGCATAAATGACTCACTCAATTGAATCGGTTTGTCTCTTCTGCTTTTCACATCTTCAGTCACTATCAGCTCTACTAGCTCAGCTCGCTAGATTGAGGACAACGGAAATAAATTCACTTTTCTCCAACTCCCCAGTTAAGAAGTTAATTTATACCGTTTTTGAATCCATTCAGTCGATCTCTGGATCTGGCGATAGCACTTTTAGCTTAGCTTAGCATAGATCATTGAATCCAATTAGACCAGTAGCATCGCATTCAAAAATGACCAAAGAGTTAAAACTTGACTCTTCTGTTGTTATGATTAGGAACGATACTCCCATTCCAGCTTAATAATGAGAGAAGTTTGCACTGGTACATTCTTGAACAGGGAGTGTGTCTTACAAGCAGAAGACTATTTTCCACAGAAGTTGCATGATATAACTCTCTCTCTCTCTCTCTCTCTCTCTCTCTCTCTCTCTCTCTCTCTCTCTCTCTCTCTCTCTCTCTCTCTGTCTCTCTCTCTCTCTCTCTCTCTCTCTCTCTCTCTCTCTCTCTCTCTCTCTCTCTCTCTCTCTCTCTCTCTCTCTCTCTCTCTCTCTCTCTCTCTCTCTCTCTCTCTCTCTCTCTCTCTCTCTCTCTCTCTCTCTCTCTCTCTCTCTCTCTCTCTCTCTCTCTCTCTCTCTCTCTCTCTCTCTCTCTCTCTCTCTCTCTCTCTCTCTCTCTCTCTCTCTCTCTCTCTCTCTCTCTCTCTCTCTCTCTCTCTCTCTGTCTCTCTCTCTCTCTCTCTCTCTCTCTCTCTCTCTCTCTCTCTCTCTCTCTCTCTCTCTCTCTCTCTCTCTCTCTCTCTCTCTCTCTCTCTCTCTCTCTCTCTCTCTCTCTCTCTCTCTCTCTCTCTCTCTCTCTCTCTCTCTCTCTCTCTCTCTCTCTCTCTCTCTCTCTCTCTCTCTCTCTCTCTCTCTCTCTCTCTCTCTCTCTCTCTCTCTCTCTCTCTCTCTCTCTCTCTCTCTCTCTCTCTCTCTCTCTCTCTCTCTCTCTCTCTCTCTCTCTCTCTCTCTCTCTCTCTCTCTCTCTCTCTCTCTCTCTCTCTCTCTCTCTCTCTCTCTCTCTCTCTCTCTCTCTCTCTCTCTCTCTCTCTCTCTCTCTCTCTCTCTCTCTCTCTCTCTCTCTCTCTCTCTCTCTCTCTCTCTCTCTCTCTCTCTCTCTCTCTCTCTCTCTCTCTCTCTCTCTCTCTCTCTCTCTCTCTCTCTCTCTCTCTCTCTCTCTCTCTCTCTCTCTCTCTCTCTCTCTCTCTCTCTCTCTCTCTCTCTCTCTCTCTCTCTCTCTCTCTCTCTCTCTCTCTCTCTCTCTGTCTCTCTCTCTGTCTCTCTATGTCTCTCTCTCTCTCTCAGGCTCTGTTCAGCGCGTGTGAGCTGGGTGTTTTCGTGCGTCTGCAGGGCTCTCAGTTGTCTGCGTCTGATCTGGCTCTGTCTCTGGGTTGTAGCGAGGACGGGACGGAGCGTCTGCTGAACACCTGTGTGAGTCTGGAGCTGCTGACCGCTAACACTGACCCCTGCGGGACAGGTGACTCACTGCAGCGCTCACCCACCATACTGTACAACCAAGTATAAATCAGTCTCATCTCTACTGTTTTCGTGTCTCATCTAGTTGTTTACAGTAACACAGAGATGTCCAGCATGTTTCTGGTCCGGTCCAGTCCGAGGTCTCTGTATCAGTCGATCGAGTACAGCTCCAGGACCATCTACCAGTGCTGGCTTTACCTGAGCGACGCCGTCCGGTGAGAAGCTCTCTGGCTCACAGACCGCGTTCTCACATAATCTCCTGCATCTCGTCTTTAGTGTAGTTGTAGAAGCGCTCTCTCGAGTCGGACCGAAAGCATCTCAGTTTTACTCGATTCTCCATCAATCATTTTCTAGAAGAATCTGGTCTTCAGGATCTTCTGAGGAGCTTTACTTTCACTGTTCCTCAGCTGAGCCTCCCAAACACCTCGCGTCTTCTGAGGAGACTTTATTCCTTCAGCATTAGATCATATTTTTGGATCTGATATTTAGATGGTTTTATATCAGTATCTGCTCTCGCAGCATGACGTATATGAATCATGAAAGCCTGACTGATGTCTTTCTCAGAGAAGGGAAGAACCAGTATGAGAAGGCTTTCGGAGTGAACTCCAAAGACCTGTTTGAAGCCATGTACAGGTGAGTTTAGTCATTATCTCTGAGTTTTAGTTCAGTTATTTTAGCGCTCCAGTTTAACTTGTTTTATTCTATTAAAAAAAGATTTTTTTACTGATCTTTTTTACATTTTTAAGTAAACAAAACTTCTTAT
>NW_025047844.1:360000-362500 GCF_018831695.1 Puntigrus tetrazona
TCTCATCCTTTCGGTCATGACCCAAAGCTCATGACCATAGGTGAGAGTAGGAATGAAGATCGACCGGTAAATCGAAAGCTTCGCCTTGCGGCTCAGCTCCTTCTTCACCATGACAGACCAGTACAGCGACCGCATTACTGCAGAAGCTGCACAGATCAGTCTGTCGATCTCTCGTTCCATCCTTCCCTCACTCGTGAACAAGACCCCAAGATACTGAAACTCCTCCACCTGAGGCAGGAACTCCCCACCAACCTGAAGGGGGCAAGCCACCCTTGTCCGACTGAGAACCATGGCCTCAGACTTAGAGGTGCTGATTCTCATCCCAGCCGCTTCACACTCAGCTGCAAACCGCCCCAGCACACACTGTAGGTCTTGGCCAGATGCAGCCAACAGAACAACATCATCAGCAAAAAGCAGAGAAGCTATCCTGTGGTCACCAAACCAGACCCCCTCCGGCCCCCGGCTGCGCCTAGAAATCCTGTCCATAAAAATAATGAACAGGACCGGTGACAAAGGGCAGCCCTGTCGAAGTCCAGCATGCACTGGGAACAAGTCTGACTTAATGCCAGCAATGCGAACCAAGCTCCTGCTCTGATCTGGACAGACCTTACCAATGGGCCCCTTACCCCATATTCCCAGAGCACCCCCCACAGGACACCACGAGGAACCTGGTCAAATGCCTTCTCCAAGTCCACAAAACACATGTGGACTGATTGGGCAAACTCCCAGGACTATCGGACGAATTCTCCTCTCCAGTACCCTGTCATAGACTTTCCCAGGGAGGCTGAGAAGTGTGATCCCCCTATAGTTGGAGCACACCCTCCGGTCCCCCTTCTTAAAAAGAGGAACCACCACCCCGGTCTGCCAGTCCAGAGGCACTGTCCCCGCGCCCACACGATGCTGCAGAGGCGTGTCAGCCAAGACAGTCCCACAACATCCAGAGACCTGAGGTACTCCGGCCTCCCGCGGTGCCTTGCCACCGAGGAGCTTCACAACAACCACAGTGACCTCAGCCAGGGTGATGGTCGAGACCCCCCCTGGCTCCCCGGCCTCTGCTCCCTCAATGGGAGACACATTGGCGGGATTGAGGAGATCCTCAAAGTTTTCTTTCCATCGCCCCACAATATCCCCAATCAAGGTTAGCAGATTCCCACCAGCACTGTATACAGTGTTGGCAGGGCACTGCTTCCCTTTTCTGAGGCATCAAACAGTTTGCCAGAACCTCTTTGAGGCCGTTCTATGGTCCTTTTCCATGGTCTCACTGAACTCCTCCCAGACCCGAGGTTTTGCCTCCACAACCACCGGGGCAGGTGTCTCTCATTTGTCTCTGCCAAACGTTCCCAACAGACTCTCACGGTACGTTTGGGCCTGCCAAGTCCCCCAGCAGGACAATACAGTCCAAGAAGGCCGGGGCACAAATGACAGTGAGAGTCCTCCCCACAACCCGAAGTCGCAGGAAGACAACCCTCTTGTCCACCGGGGTAAACTCCAACACATGGCGGCTAAGCTGAGGGGCTATGAGCAAGCCTACACCAGCCAATTCTCACTGCGGGCAACACCAGAGTAGTCAAGAGTCCAGCCCCTTTCGAGGAGATGGGTTCCAAAGACCAAGCTGCGTGTGGAGGTGAGCCCGACTATCTCTAGTCGGTATCTCTCTACCTCCCACAACAACTCCTTGCCCCCAGAGAGGCAACATTCCATGTCCCTAAAACCAGATTCTGAGTCCAGGGGTTGGGTTGTCGAGGTCCCTGCCTTCGACTGCCACCCAAACCACAAGGCACCGACCCCTAACGGTCCCTCCTTCAGGTGGTGGGTCCACGGGACAAGACCCGGCCACCAGGCGCTCGCATGCCGGCCTAGGACCTGTTTGCCTTGGGAGACCCTACTAGGGGCATATAGCCCCAGACAACAATGCTTCTAGGGTCATTCATGCACTTAAACCCCTCCACCACGTTAAGGTGGCAATCCCAGGAAAGGTAAAAAAACAAAAACATAACATTAATAATAATAATAATAATAAAATGACAAAAACATGTAAAAGAAAATAAATATTATTAATAATAATTAAAATGAAAAGTGAAAATGTACAAATATTTTTTTAAATATTAATGTAAAAAAACAAACAAACATAAATAGAAATAAATAAGTAAATAAATAAATCGACAAAACCATAACAAAATAGGTAAATAGAAAAATGTTGTGCACACGTTAAAGGAACATTACATATTGTCATTTTGAAAACTTAAAAATATATTTTTATGAGAACATTACATTGAACATTACGTCAACATTTTAAACATTCATTTCTTAATGATACATTTCTTACATTATATTTTATATATATTTCATGTGTATGTTTCTTCTAGGTTATGCACACGTTAAATTACATTACATTTTAATGTTAAAATTTTTTTTTGAATTGTTCCATTTCATTATTTTAAAAACATTAATTTAATGTATTAAGAACGTTTCTTCATGATCACGCAGAAACATTCCTTAT
>NW_025047844.1:370000-375000 GCF_018831695.1 Puntigrus tetrazona
GCTTTGGTAAAATATTCCAGAAAGTCACGTATGGAACAACGTCGAGTCAGATTTCATATTCTATTCTATGTGTCTGAAAATAAATATGAAAGTCTTTCCATTCCGCCAAAATGAACCAAAAACACACGAAGGACGCATCTGATATTAATATAGTCTAAATCAAATAAAAAAAAGCGACGTAAAAAAGAACAGATTCTTAGTCAGTTTCCCTCGTGATACAAAACAATAAATAAAAAATAATCATCATAGTTTGTTCTTCTTTTAAAAGACTATCATGATTTTTAAAAGCTTTACACTCCAGTCATGGAAATATCACAGTGTAAAAGAAAACGAAATACAATTAAATATCAAACTAAATTAAAAAAGAGTGGCTTTGTTTTTCTGTCTTTTTTATTGTTATTGATTGTTGAGATTTTCACAGCTTGGTTCAGAACGATCTTCACTAAAGTGCATTCATTCATACACACGATCAGAAGAGCAGTGCAAACCGATTTAATCCTAACGGCTTCGGATGAAGAAGAAACGACACGGACATCAGAGCACGGAATATTAATAACACCTACAGTGATTAATATCACAAACAAAACCTCAAAGATCAGCCTTCAGACTCCTTACTTTCAACAGCCACTGCTTTCTTTCAGTTTTTATTTGAATACTTTAATAGAAATATTGACAAAATTATTGTTTGCGTTTGTGGGACACTTTCAGTTTCATTCTGCATTTGGCACTATTATAAAAAAAAATAATAATAAAATTATATATATATATATATATATATATATAGTATTTATATATATATTAATTATTATTATTATTATTATATATTATTATATGTATTATTTTTTAATGAATATTAAAAATTTAAAATATAATATAATAAAAATATGTGCTTGTCATATATTGAGTTTCAGTGACGTGAGCGTCGCTCAGACACCTTTAATAAAATTCATAGTTTAATAAATCCATCTCAGTTGCTTTTATGACAGCGCTTTCTCTCCGAGTTCTGAACATGGGAATATGGATAAAACGATCAAATTTCATTGTGACAAACTGCGTTTGCAACCGAGTTATCCTTGTTAATATTAATTCTAATAGACCTTCATTCGATCATTTTAGTAAAACCCGACGTTTAACGGCGTCTGCGAATCGTAAGAGACGTTCCGGGAGTGTTGTTTTTACGTTAACACTGCGTTGCCAAAACGTTATTTTGCGAAAATCTCCAACGTTTTACGCATTAAAAGCCGTTCTTGCTATACACGCTCCATACACTGCTTTCATCTTTAAGGAATCTTTTTTTCTTCTTGTTTTTGCAGACGTTAGATTAAAACCCATTTCTCGAGCTGAAAGCATCCTAAATGCTCTCTCGGTGTTTAAAGAACTCTCTCTACGTGGTTGACGTGGCTGCGCTCATTACTAAACACGCACCGAAGGGTTTTCAAACCAGGTCAACTGAACAGGAAGGTCAGGGAATATACTAATAATCTCGCATTTTAAAAACGTTCCGCAAGCGTTACTCGAGCGTTACTCGCACGACCATTAAAGAGCGTTCTGGGAAGGTTTCCGGTTGTCCGGGGAGCACGAGTGAGGACGGATACGAAGAGCGACGGGACGTTTAGTGGATGAATGGTTCACAGTAAGAGAAGGAGACTTCACAGTGATCCTCCACAGCCCTTCCATCTCCTTCTGAGACGCCTTCAGATCCACAGGAACCTGGAGTCTGCACACAAACACAACAATCACAGAATAATACAGGAAGTGTAACAGTCATTTAGTGATCATAATAAAGTAGCCTTTTGTTATGATATAATTAATAACAACAATTATAAGAAGCACCTTATAAGAGCATTCAGTAAATATTATTATAATATTATCATAAGAGCAGTCAGTATACTATTAATAAAATACCCCCTTATGATAATAATAATATACTACTACTAATAATAATAATAACAAATAAGAAACTTATTATAACGTTATTACAAGAGCAGCCTTCATAAAATAATTAATTTTACTAATACTAATAGTATTATAATATAGTAATACAAAGCATTAATACTAACATTAATACAACTATCACTAATAATAATAATAATAATAATAATAATAATGACCCATTTTTTATAACAGTAATAATATTTTTTGTATTATTATTTAGTTGTTATGGTTATAATAATAATAATAATAATAATAATAATAATAATTATTATTATTATTATTATTATTATTATATTATCGTCATCAGCATAACATGGGTTTAACAAAAAGAAATTAGGTTAGGGTAACCTTTGGCCTTTATTGTTATATCATTTTAATAATAATAATAATAATAATAATAATAATAATAATAATAATAATAATAATAATAATAATAATAATAATAATAATAATCATTAAGCCATTTATTATAAGAGCTATTATTATGTTTATTATTATTATTACTGGGGGTATATTTGCTGATTACATGAATGAATGAAACATTCAAAAAGTGATTAGTGTATTATTTGATGAATGAGATCCACATCCAGAGTTTGGGAAGCTTTTAGCAGCAGAATACAGACAATAAAAGCAATATTCAGTATTCATCACCCAGAAGCTGTTCCTGTTAAAAATAAAGCGTGAGCTGGCCTAGATCTGACTCACACCAATCATTATCTCTTATTAAACAGACCGCCACCATCACAGACACAAGGACAGATGAAGGACAGACACTCAGAAACCTCCCGGAGATTCACACACACACACACACACACACACACACACACATACACACACACACACACACACACACACACACACACACACACACACACACACACACACACACACACACACACACACACACACACACACACACACACACACACACACACACACACAGACACACACACACACACACACACACACACACACACACACACACACACACACACACACACACACACACACACACACACACACACACACACACACACACACACACACACACACACACACACACACACACACACACACACACACACACACACACACACACACACACACACACACACACACACACACACACACACACACACACACACACACACACACACACACACACACACACACACACACACACACACACACACACACACACACACACACACACACACACACACACAGACACACACACACACACACACACACACACACACACACACACACACACACACACACACACACACACACACACACACACACACACACACACACACACACACACACACACACACACACACACACACACACACACACACACACACACACACACACACACACACACACACACACACACACACACACACACACACACAGACACAGACACACACACACACACTCACACACACACACACACACACACACACACACACACACACACACACACACACACACACACACACAGACACACACACACACACACACACACACATATCTTTACACACTTATCTATAAGAAAGATAAAAAATAATTTTGATTAAAAAAACATGTCATTAAAAATAAAAATGAAAAATCTTTGACGGACAGAAAAATGTTGATATTTTATAATCTTTATAATATATTTTATAAAGGTGAAATTTGATCTGTATTTTGTATCACTCCATTAAACACACTGAAAATCACTGAATTTACTAAATAAAAAAATGCAAAAATCAATTGTAAACACTTCTGTACTTAAAAAAAGAAACTTCATTTTTATGGTAAGTTACAATCCATTTACTTTAGCTTTGTTTCATCCTTTTTTCGAAATCCTGCTCTGTACCGTACAAGAAAAAAGCGTGTTGATGTGTTTTTGTGTGTCTGACAGGAATAAAGTGATGTTTGATTGACGCTGCTTCGTTAAAGAAGAGCTCTGAATGATTCCTCAGAGAACAGACGTCTCCTCACTTCATCATCATCCAACGATAACGTCCTGAAACCAACATTCATCAGGTGCTCCACACACACACACACACAAATAAAGATCATTTAAAAAAATATTAATATGTTTTTGTATCATGCCCTTTATTTTTAAGAAAATTAAACAAGTATTAACATGTATAAGTCCCGAAAATCTGAAAAAGAGATGTGCTTTAATAGATTTCCTTGTATTATAAATACATCATTATAAAATGCAAACTGCAGTATTGCACATATTTCATACTGTTGACTAAAAATAATATTTTCATTACTTAAATAAAATATATCAGTTAAATTAAAATGACCATTAAATGCTTTTTGTTTCTACACTTTTTATTCCAGGTATAATTTATGTAATTATTAGCCATAAAATACAATTTCATTATTTAAGAAAAAATAAAATGACAATAAGTTTTGAGTAATTTTATGTACTTTTGTGATTATTATTATTATTATTATTAAAATCTTTATATATTTTCATTTATTATTTTATCATTTTTATAATTTGTATTTTATTTTAGCTTTAGCAATTACATTTTCAGTTTAATAATTTTATATTTTAGATTAACCTTATATACCACATTTTAGATAACAAAAAAATAAATAAATAAATAATAATAAAAAAAATATATATATATATATATATATATATATATATATATATATATATATAAATATAAAATCCACTTGAGTCCAGTGTCTTCTCTCCTATTGGTGGTTGCCGTACACATTACTGCTCATTTGCATAAAGCTTTGCCATGACACGCCCACATCACATGACGCCCGTGTCCCCTTCAGACCAATCAGCAGCTCTCTCAACATCATCAACACGAACCAGCCCAAGAAAACAAGAACGAAGGAAAATCTATCACACGTCACAGTCAACTATACTCTTCCTGACTTCCTCTGTATTCATATTCATATATTTACAGATCTGAATCTCAGTGAAATCCAGATGATGTGATGTACATGAAATATGTGCAGTTTCCTGTCTATGAAAACCCTTTCTTGACAAAATGAACATTACTGTAAAAATGACACTGTTGTGCATTTTTGTCTTTTCG
>NW_025047844.1:380000-412500 GCF_018831695.1 Puntigrus tetrazona
GGGAACGAACGAGCTCTTATTCTACCAACGCTGAGGAGATTTCTGGGTTTTTCTTCAGACGTCTTCAGAGGTTTCTGTCTCTGTGTAGAGCCTACTGTAAAGAGCTCGAGGGAAAGTCTGTGCTGTGTGTTATTCCTCGGGAAAAACATGTTTGGATTCATAATCTTTCACCAGAATGAAATAACTCCTCCTTTTCGGATGTCAGGATCAATTCCTCTTTCGTAACAACACTTTCACACGCAGCACTCCGACTCGTATTATTTCTACAGAATTTACAATGATTTTTTAATTTTTTTGTTACATAATTTACATTTAATTACGCGCTAAAAATCCATTGTAAATTCAGTACTAAAATATACAAAAATTAATAATATTTTATAGATATGTTAAAAATAAACAAAACCACTACTACTAAATAAAGTAAAATAAAATGATTAAGTTATGCACCGAAAATGTATTGCAAGTTACGTACTAAAATAACTAAAAGTGAAATAAAACGGTTCATAAAAAATATATAAACATTAAAAGTGTATACAAAATTGAAAGTACATAATAAAATAAAATATGCACTAAAATGAACTGTTGATTATGTACTAATTAATAGTCAAATAAAAAAATATTTTAAATATTTAGACATTAAAAATATACAAAAACACAGCTAATTAATAAAACTAATGCAATTAAATTAAATGCCATTTTTAGAGTTCTTTTCATGAACAGCCCAACTTGACTAATGCTTTGAGTTACATTGTTGAGTTGTAAATAATTTATTGTAATCAAACAATTGTTTGTTAATTAACAGGATTTTCTCTTTTCTGTAAATTTAATTTATTATTGTCTTCACGTTGGACTAAAACGTTCAATATTGAAGAGTAAAGCATAAAGAGGGATTCTAAAAAGCCTGTCGTTTCTGTAAACAGCTGTAAACATCAGGAAATCAAGCAGTAACCAATGAGAGCAGCAGGAAGAAGCTGTTTTGCATCTCATTTGCATACGTCCAAACAAGGTCACCTCTGTGTTCTCATTTCCTGCCTCTGATTGTTTCTAACACACACTAATCACAAACTACTCGATTAAAGGCCAATAATGATACGAACAGACATACAATAACTCAGAATTATGAATATCATCTGAATAATGGACACCGAGATTTAAAATTAATAACGCAATAGAAAAATTCAGACCATGAAGGTTTAAGAATTTTTACTCCAGGGTTGAAAAACTGAAACCATAAACAATTTGATTGAATTAGATTTGTTTAAATTAAATTAGATTTAAAAGCTGTTACTTAAATTATTATATTAGTTATTTATTATAAAATAAAATATAAACAAAATATATAAATATTTTTAAAAACATTAATACATTTTAATTTTTAAAAATCTGAAAATTACAAAAGTAACAAAAATTATTTAAAAATTATTTTAAAAAGTCATGTATATATATATATATATATATATATATATATATATATATATATATATATATATAGTGTATTTATATGTGTATACTACACTACAGCAAAATGACAAAAAATTACTAAAGCATTAACTAAATTTAAAAGGTAAAATAAACACTAATTTAAAAATACGAACAAAAACAATAACATTATCTCAAAGATACTAAAACAAGACTACGAGCAGACTTCTGATAATCTCCATATTTCAGGTTCTTCATGATGTTTTCATCCATCAAGTTAACTTGAAGTGACTTCCTCACACTTGACTCTGTTTTTAAGTGAGCTGAAGTCTTCCATCTCTGCTCATGTGTTGGCTTTTGAGATTATTCTGAAGGTCTTTCTCGCCAGAGCTTCATCTGGAGCAGATAAGAGCCCGGCAAAATCCTCTCGCTCGGGTTTAGAGCGCTTTACAGAGCTCAGATGAATCATTCATCCACACTGACTCACGCTGCTCGTTTAGTGCTAAAACTTTGTGGAATCCCGTCCAGATGGATGAGCCCTTCCTAGTGTCCCACTGCCTCCCCTGACCTCACGCTTACAGGAGCACTGCAGCCTTTTAGTGTCATGTGAGAAACACTCCCAGACTCAGAAGAAGAGCCTGTCTGAACACGTTCATCAGCAGCATTAATGACTTACAAAGCTGCCTTTTCAAAAACAACAAGAACGTACTACACTCGTAATACACTGAATTTAAATGCATGTGCATAGAGCATACACACAAACATATTATGCAGTGTAAAGTATATATATCTATATATATGTTTATATGCATATGTGCAAAAAGTTAAAGACTGCCTTTTTTCAACCAGAGAGATCTAAATGCATATGCAAATTAATATGCAAAAAAAAAAAAAAAAAAAAAAAAAAAAATATATATATATATATATATATATATATATATGCACACACCCATTTACATAATATATAGAGCTTTTTATAATATATAGAATATAATATAATATATGCACGCATATGAATTTAAACGTACATATATACAAGTTCAAGTACATGTAAGCTGACATAATAGAAAATACTAAATATTAAATTCACGCAATGCAAAGGATTTCTTTGATGTGTAGTATGTTCATCTGCATGTGCATACAACTATATAGAGTACGTATACAAGCGTATATAGAAATAACACTGCATGCTTCCTATCCCCGCAGTGTGTAGTAGTATGTATGTTTTATATATTAGGTACATTTCCATGCATATATGGAAATATAATATAAAATGCTTAATAGTCTTGCAGCGTGTAATGTCCATATAGTACGTTCGATATGCATTTTAAATGTAAAATGCGAAGAATGCATGCGACGTATTTTTCACGCATGCATAAAAATGTTCATGCACATGCAACCACCTGTGATCTATTTATATTTAAGCTTTTTAATCTACTTTCCAACTCTCTGGCCTTGTGCTTTAGAGGGTCAGCCCGTTGGTTTAGTTTTTGTTTGGCATCCCGCGGGAATCCCGAGAGGCCACCTGCGTTTTCCTCACTGATTTATAACGGACTAAAGCCTCCGTCCAATCTTTTAAGGCTTCTCCACACAAAAGCATTGCTGAGCAACATCAGAACACCACCAACACTCTTCAAGAACAGACCCGCTCTGTTTACCCCCAAAACACCCAAAGCTTCTTTAAAAAGAACTAAGATTTCTCACTTTGAATCGATTCTTCTTGGGACTGTTTTTAGGTGATGCCTCAAGAAAACATAATCAAGCTCCTCCCATTCAATAAATCACAATAATATGCTTTAATGCATTTAATATGAAACAAAGTCTTCAATCAATCAATCAATCAATCAATCAGCTAACAGCCAGTGTTATGGTAATATTTCATGTTAAGTAGTTTATATCAATTAAAGTTCTTTATATATAACAGTAAGAGATAACATGTTTTAGTAATTTTTAAATAGCACTACAATCATGAAAATTGTAACTTTCTTAGAATATTACAAATAACATGCAAATAACATTTGAATAACGCCATGTTTAGAGTGAAAACAAAAAGAAAGTTTGTTGCAAGCTTTAAATATGATCCTGATCATGACGAGAATCATTTTAACTTTCTCAGGATGTTAAAAAACTGGGTGAAAATGACGTGAGTAGAACGACGACATGATGTTTTCGTAATCTTTAAATATAGTTATAATCGTGAAACAGTGTTTATATAACCTACATTTGTTTCCTGGGAATTAAACCATCATGATAAGAAAGTATGGCAACCATTTACATCTTTAGATTTAAAAAACTAAATATATAATTAAAAGTCATTAACATATATATATATATATATATATATATATATATATATATATATATATATATATATATACCGCGACAGAATCAATCAAATATAACAGCCAATCAGAAGCGTGTGTGGGCGGGCTCTCTGCACTCAAAATATAAATATATAAATATTAATAGCTGTGTGATATTAAATGTTGATGCTGGATGACAGACTCGGTGGTTTCATTCGTTTTTAAGATAAGTAGGCTTTTAAACTGAAGCGAACTGAATCACGAGCGTTAGTTGAACACAATCGATTCACTGCAGCTCAATTAGCATTCATTCGGTGTCTGTGTGTGTGTGTGTGTGTGTGTGTGTGTGTGTGTGAGTGTGTGTGTGTGTGAGTGCCTGTGTGTGTGTGTGTGTGTGTGTGTGTGTGTGTGTGTGTGTGTGTGTGTGTGTGTGTGTGTGTGTGTGTGTGTGTGTGTGTGTGTGTGTGTGTGTGTGTGTGTGTGTGTGTGTGTGTGTGTGTGTGTGTGTGTGTGTGTGTGTGTGTGTGTGTGTGTGTGTGTGTGTGTGTGTGTGTGTGTGTGTGTGTGTGTGTGTGTGTGTGTGTGTGTGTGTGTGTGTGTGTGTGTGTGTGTGTGTGTGTGTGTGTGTGTGTCTGTGTGTGTGTGTGTGTGTGTAGTGTGTGTGTGTGTCTGTGTGTGTGTGTGTGTGTGTGTGTGTGTGTGTGTGTGTGTGTGTGTGTGTGTGTGTGTGTGTGTGTGTGTGTGTGTGTGTGTGTGTGTGTGTGTGTGTGTGTGTGTGTGTGTGTGTGTGTGTGTGTGTGTGTGTGTGTGTGTGTGTGTGTGTGTGTGTGTGTGTGTGTGTGTGTGTGTGTGTGTGTGTGTGTGTGTGTGTGTGTGTGTGTGTGTGTCTGTGTGTGTGTGTGTGTGTGTCTGTGTGTGTGTGTGTGTGTGTGTCTGTGTGTGTGTGTGTGTGTGTGTGTCTGTGTGTGTGTGTGTGTGTGTGTGTGTGCGCTCGACCTCCAAACACCACAGAAACACACCTTCACCTCTACACTTCATCTGGAGGCTGAACACGACCTGTTTGGCTGAGAACCGTCTGAGGGAGCAAAAAACTAAAAACTCTCCTCGTTCAGTATCCTAATGGTTTGCCTGAACACACAAGATGCATAAAAGGACGTTGGATCATTCTGAGCCGTGCAGCGGGTTGCTGTCTGTCACTACAAACATTAAAAAAAAAAGCTTGCTACTGCTTTTGCCATCATCTGCATGTTTATTATGCAAAAAAAGTCTTATTAATTGTTCATGAATGTCAGTGTATTCCTCTGCTTTCTCCAGTGCTTTGATTCAACAGAAGATTCCCGTCCATACAGAGAACATACACTACATGTACTGGACAGTAAGCATGCTATTATATATCTTTACATACGTAACGTTTTAATTGCATGCATGTATCCAGAGTTATACTGAAACTAAAATTAAGAGCATAACAAAGCATGTTTTCATTACTTAAAATAAGCATTAACTACATTTTTTTTATTTACAGCCAGATTTAAGTTTAACTTTATGTGCTAGAACTAAGACATGATGAACAAAAAACTATAAAGGCATTAGTTAAAAACCCTTCGGATGTGTATATGGTGAAGGGTCTGAATCAGAGTAGTTGGTAATTAAGAACGCAGCCCAAAGGCAGTCATTTGCCAGGTAATATTTCTGGCTTCTGGGAATTAAAAGTACAACCTAATTATCTGCTCCTATTAACAGAGCCTCGGAAGCAAACTCTACACATCAGAGAAGAAACTTCTGTAGAGTCTGGCCGTGTGTTTAAGGCTGACACACACCGTCATCTGATCTCTTCCTCTGAATCAACACATTACGGCCGATAATGAAATATAATGATATGCTAAAATAAAAATGTGCATATCTTTATTCAGATGCATAAAAAAAAAAAAAAAAAATATATATATATATATATATATATATATATATATATATATATATATATATATATGCAATATAAAATATATATGCAAAATTATCCACAGTCATTAAAAAAATAAACAATAAATAACCTATTAAGTACTGTGCAAAATAAGTATTATTTATGTATAATACTGGCAGATATTGGTATATGCAATTGCCAATAAACTATTATTATTATATTATATATCACAATTTTATTAGTAATTTAATACCAAAAAAATATAAAACATAATTCAAAAATACATACATAATAATACAAAACAAAATACATTATTTATTGAGTTTGTTTTATTTTTAGTTAAAATATTAGTGATTTTCAAATATTGGCAAACTAAATCAGAACGAGAAGTCTTGTTTTGTGAAACAGCATGTGTGTTTAAAGCTTGGTGGGATAATACATCGATGAAACGCACGTTTCTTTTTGTACTTTTTTAAGAAAATAAAAAAGATTTCAGATCATGTTTGTTTTACTCGCATGTTTTGAGCATGTTTTTGGTAGCATACTTCTTCTTTTGCTGGATATTCGGTGATAAAAGCTCAGTTCAGTGAACTCTTTACGAGCCTAAATCAAAGCCAGACGTCTGAAAGGACCCACAATCTTATAGCAGTCTCCTAATAACATCTTCTGAGACGTAATGACGTGATGCAAGGACTTTCGTCTCAGAGCTCAATGTCTGTGGAGCGTATTACAAGAACTGATGAACTCTCACATCCGTCAGCCGCCTGATCCACGGAGCTGGGAACGTTTTAAACTCAAGCACCTTGGGTTTTTGAGCGAATATCGCCAAAAGCATGCATAAATATGCTTTTTCTTCATGCATGACTTCAGATCAACGAGGCCTACAATCAATGAAAAAGAAGCACGATGAGAGATTTTCAAGGAGATTAAAACCACGTCGACTGCATCCCGTGCAAGTCCTGCTGAAACATCCCGGGGCTGTTCCAGAAAGCAGGTTATGTGACATACTCGGGTATGTTTGAGAGCGAGTAAGCAGATCACCTCAACGCTTGGGAAACGGCAGCTATGGCTCCGGAGTAGGTTATGTTTCAGTGTTAGTTTACTTCAGAGCTATCTACTGACCAGACTCCAGAGTGCACACAATATATATATATATATATATATATATATATATATATATATAAAAAAATTAATAAAAAAATTAATAAAAAATTATATATATATAGCTATATATATATAAAATTATAAAAAATAAAGTAAAAAATTTTTATATATATATATAAAATTTTAAATAATTTTTTTATAAAATAAAAAAATTATATATATATATATATATATATATATATATATAAAAATTTTACTTTATTTTTTTATATTTTTTATATATATATAGCTATATATATAATTTTTTTATTTTATTTATTTTTTATATATATATATATATATATATATATATATATATATATATATATATATATATATATATATATATATATCCGTATTATATGTAATATATTATTATAATAAGGTTATTATATTTATTGTAATAAATATAAATATATTTTGACATATATAATAGTTTTCTGCATAAATTAAAAAAAAAAATTCTATTATGACAAGGTTATATTTATTTTATTATATATGTTTATATTTTATTATCATCTCACGCACCATGAATCTGCATTTTCTATAATGTATTATTTAAATAAAAACACATACATGACTTATTATATAATTAGCATCAAACAAACACTATAATTCTTATTCTCAAGGATTAAATGAAAAGTGCGTAAATGACGTTTGAACAGAAGAAGAAAGAAACAGCATGGCTCTTTGTTCTCAGCGTGCGTTTCGTTGCTCTTTCCTGCTAACAACGATAGCTTGGAAAAACATTAGGTTTTAGTTTTCTTCTTGAGTTCTCAGTGTTATTCGAAGGTTACAGAAACGTTTGCTAAAACATTCTGCTAACGTTATTTTCACCCAAACATTAACGTTAGCTGAAAGTAGATTTTTTAATATTCTACGATTGTTTGCCTAATATATGTGTGCGTGCTGTGTACATTTATGATGCATATATAAATACACACACACAGTATATAGTTTGAAAATATTTACATGCATATATGTATATAATCTATGCTAAATATATTTGTATATAAAAATATTTATAACATATTTTTCTTAAATATTTATATATATATATATATATATATATATATATATATATATATATATATATAATAAATAAATATGCATATTACACACACTTATATTTTTATTTTCGAAAATATTTATATATATATATATTTATATATATATATATATATATATATATATATATATATATATATATATAATATGCACATTACACACTTATATTTTTTTCGAAAAAAATATATATATAAAATAAATATGCACATTACACACACTTATATTTTTTATTTTGGAAGCAATTAATTGATTATTTATTACTTTAATTATTAGTATAAATAATTAAAGCTGCGATTAGCATTGCCTGTGGTTTGCAGACCTTCTAATTCTGGCATTGATTAAGATTTTTTTATGATTAAGACCAAGTGAAGAAAATAATTTGACTGAATTCTATGACTTTATGAATTAAAGACGTTTCAGGCCTTGGTTAGTAAAAGGGCGAATGGAGGCATTTTAAAAGCTTTCAGAAACCCAGAGCGTCTCTCAGCTAAAAGAGGAAACATCTCGTGCGCAGCGCAAACAGAGCAACTCTAATCCAATTCAAATCTGGATTACATCCGTTTCCGTAAACAGCCAGTTAAAAATGTAACTTTACATAACCGTTGACTCACATCATCTATTTATAACCCCGCATCCATGTCTGACTTTATTATATCCGGGTGTCACGCAGCAGCTTGGGTGGAAGCAATCCGACTGACAGCTAGAAGTGAGCGTTTGAGAAACACGGACGCTTCGGGTTCCTCCCGAGAGAACCCTTCCTGGCCCACTTTCTATGATTGCCACTCGATTACGTTTCCAGGAGTTCCTTATCATCCATCCGTCCCAAACACGAGCTCCCTGCCTCTCCTCCCGCAGACTCAGCCCACTGGTTTTCAGCCATAAAGGTCTTCATTAAAGCCACGAAAGCAGGCGAAAACGTTGATTTGAAGAAGAAGGTCAGAGAAAGAGCAAGACCGAGAGCGTAACCACTTGAACTCAAGATGATGCTTTTGTACTAAACTATATATTTGTCATAAGCGAGGATTTCGTTGCTGTAAATTAACTCACGGCCGTCTCTTAAAATAAAACGGAAGACCTCTGCGTGAATAGATCGATGTCTGTCGGACTGGTGTAGACGCATAAGTGATGCACAAGCGAAAAAACATTCGTCAGGAAACCGATGAGGCGATGAATATCTGAGTATCAGTTTTGTTTGGCTGTAGAACCAAACGCTTCCACTGATTCACTTCCTAACACTTCCTAAGTGTCCTAACATTTCGTTTCGATGAAGCAAAAACAAAAATTGAAACTAAAGGAAAGAGCTGCGACGCCACGGAGCCTCTCCATTGTGAGAAACACACAGCATTTATAGAAATGTAGTTGATCGGGTCATAGCTAATGGTCTCTTTTGGAGCTGTAAGGTGCCACTCTCGGATTGGTGCAATTTCCTGCACAGAATTGTGGGTAATGTCGTTTTTCTCCATGAATTCCAGTATTAAGCACAACTATTCTACAAACAGGTGGACTTAATGCAAACACCAGGGCAATGGACCAACAAGCTCAGGGTTCATCAGATATAACAAAGAAAATGATTTACAGAACCAACCATCATATAATTCAAACATAATGAGAGTCACTCGCGTAATTTGCATCACCAAGGTTTATAGAACGCTTCTCACAATTCAGATATATATCTAGTGTATATCTAGTGATTCTCGACTTGAGTTTCTGTCATTCAGCCTTATTTATCTCACTATTCTTGAATCGCTAAAACTAAACGCACATTTGCATTTCTACGAAGTCCCAACTACGACTCTGCCATCGATCTCAGGAACTGGAGTTGACGTGCCGCAGTTCTGCTTTTGGTTGCTATCCTTTTTGACCAATTGTAGTGATGCACGAGCACAGCAGCGTTATAAAACACGTGCGGGTTTTCATGCAAAGCGTTGCAAGGGACCGGGTGAAGGAACCTGATCAAGAGAATTCCCCCACATGCCCATCAAAACCTGTTGAGTGACGGACGGACGGAGGCCAGAGGAGCAGCAGAGGACTAACGGGAGCCTTGGATGTGATTTGTCTTTCACTGACACTTAATTCTCTGTCTGTTCCCGCTCCGACCCACTCCACGAACACACATCACCCATCCCAGAGTCTTTTGCGTGTTTTGTTCTCAGTGAATAAGCTGCGGCAATCGGCGCTTCTCACTCCAAAGACTTCCACATCCGCACGAATAGATAAATGTCTATTGGACTGGTGTAAATGCATAAGTGGCTGCGATGATTAAAGCGCGCGAAATGCCACGAACCCTGCCGAGATGAGTTCAACAGTGCTCCTCAAACACACTGCAGTGGCAATTTGCATCTGCCCTTGGGTTCTCCTTCACGAGCCACAACGGCTATTTTAACCAATAACGCGCGCACGTGGAGCGTGAAATGCGCGCGGCTCGCTCCGAGTTCAGGGCGTGCTCATCAACAGAGGGATTAAAGGTATTGGACGAAGGCGGAGAGGGTGATGTCGAAGGAGAGTGCCGTGCGGGATCTCTAAACCATTACCCTCGACACGCCGTCTGTCTCCTCGAGTCCCAGAGCTGCTTTTAACAAGTTCAAGGAGCACAGGCTGCGAGAAACTGCTGCAAAGCTGCGGTCAGTCTCGGGAAGCGCGCGACATGACACGCTACAGACGACCAAACATTTGCTGGAAATCAGTAAAAAGTAGCACAATTGTCGACTGCGACAGCGGTTCGATCATTTCTGGTAACCTCTGTGCATCTTGCTGGCGTCAGACTTTTGTTCAGCTGCTACTCTTCAGCTGGTAAATGTTTCGGCAAAAAGCATCGTTGCATTGCACCTATTAAAGCAGAACGTTATTGCACGCTATTATTTCGGTAAGCAGTCCCCCCCCCGACGTTCGATTATTTTCAGGTGCGTGAAAATAACCGTTCCCGGCACGTGCACGAGACAGAACGAACAGCTGCCCAAACGTTCCCTCTCGTGAAAACCCGTTCAAGTGTACGCCGGCTCCGTTCGCGACGAGCGAGATGAGGACGGTTCGGTGAGCCGCGGAGAGACACGTCCATCGGAAACGAACGAACGAACGCGTAACTCGCGAACAACGATCTCACGAAGATAACGCGCGAACGAAGGGCACGCGGACGCACTTACCGGGGTCACCCTGACTTCTCCGCAGCTCCGGTCTCCAGAATCAAATGCCGTGATCACAGTCCACGTCTCTGCATATATACCACAGTATCACATAGAGGATGAGCAAAATGGCAAAAATAAACAGGGCTACGAGGATAGCCTTAGTCACTGGTGAGATGAGAGACTGCATTTCGGTAATTCGCGGCGGTCCGCTGAGGCGCATGGACGCTGGGCTCGCTCCTCACCATCAGACCAGACCTTTGGCTTTTGACGCTAGACTCTCTCGCGCGGACATCTCCGGCGTCCCCGGTGCAGGCGCGTCACGAGCGGTCGCGTGGAGCACGCCGGCCGGGCTCGATCATGCTCGGGCTGGAGCGCGGCTCTGGATCTGCTGAGGAACAGGTTGATTCGCCTTTTTCAACTTCATCAGATGGAACTGTCCAATGGAGCCCCGCGTTCAGGGGGAGCCCGCGGAGGCTGCTCCGAAACGGCGGGATGAAACACAAGAGCGAAGAAAGGATGCTACGAACGCTCGTGTGTGTTGCGCATAAATGCGATTATTATTTGTCCTTATCTTAGATTATAGCAGCCTACAGCTGCGGCCGCGGATACAGCTGTGCATTAAAGGGTTAAAACTTCAAGGGTTAGCCAACATCAACATTAGACACGGACTTAAGATGCGCTTATGTCATTATTTTCTCATATCGGCAATTTTTGTAAAATATTGGCACTGTTTTGTTACCTTTCTCTCTAATTATGATATAAAGAGCCCAGTTAGTGTTATTTATCATATGGGTAAGATTTATTGTTATGTTTGTTTCTGAGATAATAGTAGCCTATTATAGCAGTGGACACAGCCTCAATTTTTTAAAATAATTTTGTATTGTTTCGGAGAATCCTTGTTCAATGGAAGGTAAAAGTATGCGCCCTGGCTCATTTATAATGACTTTTTGAAGTACGTTTGTGATAACAAGTGTCAACCAATGGCACGCTTTTGGTTTAAAAGCACTAGAAATTGCATGAAGCAAACCCCGATAAGTCGTTTAAGTTGAATCGTTCACATGTGACGTCTTTTACGCGCTCAAGTCATCGAGATAAAAACGTTTTTTAGAGAGAGAACCGTTTTAAGAACTTTTTAGAGAACGCACCGCGGGTCACGTGACGAGAATCAACCAATCCGCTTCATCCTTTCGCGTAACAACGTTGAACGCTCGGCCAAAATAAAGCAATAGTTGGTCAAAGCTGTACATGGATAGCCAATTTAAAGTACATTTAGCAGTAGAGCTACTACAAGAGATTTTGTTGTGCTGGAAATGTATAAAACATTAGCTGAAACTTCTCTTGACGGAAAGCGCATCATGGTTGCTTAGCGACGGCAGCGCCCAAAGCTTTTGGGGGGAAAATGCGCAGTATCCATGGTAACAGGTGTAAATACTTTAGAGATCGCGTATGTATATAATTAAAAATGTTTTGTCGAAGTTCTATCCTATGATGATTTTGTTTTGCAAATCGCTCAACTCTTGTACTGTTACTATGGTTACCTCCTTACACGATCATATTTTCTCTACACAAAAAAAATTGTTTAATACCAGATCAACACACGAAATATGCTTCTGAATAATACAATTGTTATGCCAGTTTAAAAAAAAAACGTGTCTATTTAACGGCATGTGTAAATACACGCAGTTTCTGAGATATTTATGATAAATAAAACTATGAAGTGTCAAATATCGGCACTGTCGGTGTTGCTATGGTTACCTCCTTAAGATCGCGATTGCCGTTCAGGAGCGCATGCTCAGTGCTGATTAAAATGAACTAGACTTATTCAGATATATTTGTGACCAATAACTATACAAAGTCTCAAATAATAGAAAAGGTTTTGGTTTTAGCCGATATCGGCTAAAGCAATCGCTATTTCTGTTCTCAAGCTTGTGAAAACTTTCCTTAACAAACAGATATGTTTCTTAGAAATCTGAATATATAATGGCAAATATTGGCCGTGTTTTGTCAGAGTTTTATCTGATGATGAAGCTTTCATCGCTCAAGTTCCGTTGCTATGGTTACCTCCATGATGACATTTTCTCTTAGCAAGTCTTTATTTAATGCCAGGTCAAAATCCATGCCACCCCTATTGGAAAAAAAAAACCCCAGCATATGCTGGTTAGGTATGTTATAAAGCTGGGATGCTGGTTTGAGCTGGATCGACCAGTTTAAGACCAGCATAAACCACATTCAAAATGTAATTTGGCTTATGCCGGTCTTATACTGGAGAAGTCGAGAAGACAGCGTTTGCTGGTTGATTCTGTCTTTTCGACTCACTGAGACATGTTCATGAAATACACAACTGTAAAGTCAAATATTAGCGAGGTTTAGGCTGTAGCCGATAAACTTCTCCACGATCACCTCCTGAAGCGATTCCTGGTTCACGTGTAAACACACGCCCTTCACTCATTCAGATTAAACCGAGAAGAAGCGCCAGATATTGTGAGCCTACTGTTTAGTCAACATCCCGTCCGACATTCTAGTCTTTCTACATCACGCCATTTCTTTCGAATTAATTCGAACGACGCATTGCGCGTATTCAAGCAAAACCTGTTTTTTTTGCAGCGTAGGCTACGCTTTTTGCGGCTGGTCCAAAAAACGTTAGCCGATCAAGCCTCGTCCGCACCGCGCCCTTTTGATAAGTTTCCCGCGTATAAACAAAGAGTTAACACGGTTTGCGTTTTGAGCGGTTCGGCTCCTGAGCTCCCGGGTGGCTTACAGAGGGAACTTCCCCGCGGGTCCGAAACGCGTGAATGGAGCTGCGTCTCAAAAGCCCAGCGCTTCGGGCAGAGCTGAAGTACAAGGCTGGGGTTTGAACCAGCGTTTCGGGGAAGTTCCCTCTCGAGTCGTTTTATTCGGGGGGTTGGGTGGGCGCGCACGGCACAGGGCAAAGGGGTCACGCAACCCGGCTTTGGTTTCTGAAGGGAACGCATCGCGCCGCGTGCTCGTGTCGAGTCGTGCAACGATACAACGCGCCGAGCGGGGGAGGGCTCCCCAGTGCATCCTCCGTGCACGAGACTCTGGTGAGAAACAGACCTGCAATTGGATCCCGCGCAAGTCAGTCCCACATGTGGGTGGGCGGTGTGTTCAGAGCCGCACACCCAGTAAAGTAAAGTTTGTGCAACAAAAGCTCGCGGGGAAGCGGCACACGAGAGCGAACGCGTAAGCCAGCAGCACCTCGACCCGCGCGCGCTAGGAGAGACAACGTCCCGCGTTTCGGAGCCCGTTCGGATCGGTTTCGCTCGAGCCGCGATGATGTCATACTTGTGGATTTTCGTCCTCGGGAGTTTGGTCGTGACTGGAGTGAAGATGCAAGGTAGGAGCCCGCTCAGAAACCAGCTTTCAAAGTTTCTTTGTGTAGTGTCTCCCATTCATTGGAACCGTAAGACCTATTGGTTGGGTATAAACGCATGCATTAATTCAAATGATGAAATGCAAAGCGTGCATGCTTCTTTTTTAATAGAGTGAGCCTGTATATCGACTCTATGATCACGCGTTTGAGACAAAAGGACTATTATAACACACGCACAATTGGAAATCTGTCCATTCTGGGTGGATTGCTGTCGCTCGGTAAAGTAAAAACCCCTCAGGATTGACCTGTTGAAGCTGGGAAGGCTCTGCCAGCAGCTCTTTGTACATTGTGTTCTTGACTAACAGCTTTGGCCACTCAGAGCCTCAATGACTTCATCCCAATGTTTCGCACTTCTCTAAACGTTTACAGGATGTAACCAAACGCTCGGCTTCGGGAGGAACCGACGTCGAAAAGGTTTAAGCGTCAAAACCCCGCCCCGGCACCGACCCCTCCGCAGCTTCGGTGATTTACGGGGCCCGTTTATTGCTAACATGTCAGATTTCCTCCAGATGTAGAAGAGAACATGCGTGCGTCGCTCTCGCCGTTGTAAACCGAGAAAAAGGCTGAGGTGTAGTCTCGGAAATTCAATCCGGTCCCAGATGAAGACCACACCCTGTGTGGAGAATATGGTGGAGTTGGGGATGCTTCTGATGCACCCGAGGGACTTTGTCTCGTTCTGAGAGACGCATGCGTTACCACGGCCTGGGATTTTTTGCGTTCTGTCGCGCAGAGAGAAGCTCTTTGTTCGGTGTTTGTGTGGACAGGTGTGTTACTTCTCTCTGCTCCAGAGTAAACTTCCTTTGTGACAACGACCAGCCGTCCGATGAACGGCCGGCTGCGGAAATTAAAGGCTTGAGAGACAAAAATCGTGCAGATTTCGGCTCCGTTCGACGACACAAAAGCCGATGAAACGTGACGACCTTGAAAGAAGGTGTTACATAATGCATCTGCGTCATTTTATAGCACAAAAGGCATATGAAGACACGATACCCATCGAGAGCTGGCTGGAGCACAACTCTGAACCGTATCAGGACATTTGCATTAAAACTGAAGATGCGTTGTTTTCGACCAGCAGGCAGAGTTTGGATGCATCTGTGACTGTAGTGAACGGAGATGCACTGAAATCAAAACTCGGATTATTATTATATTGCGTGGTACTTTTAATGCATTTAGTTGGACATTTAAGGATAATTTTACACGCTGCGACTGATTTTGAACGTAAACTTTATGCATCACAACATTTGAATGTAGTTTATGAGAAATGCGTTTCATTTTGTTAGTGCCGTAAAACACGAATGAACATTTTGAGTGTTATTAGCGAGATATTATTAATTCCTCGAAGGATTTTCCAGACTTTTTTGCAAATTGTATTTACAGTTGCGTTTTCTATACTAATTAATAAAAAAAATCGTGTTCACGTAACATTTAGTTAGTAATTTTAAATTACTTTATATATATATATATATATAAAAAAAAATTTAGAAAAGCTGCATTGGAAACTATGTGAAATATATATATATATATATATATATATATATATATATATATATATATATATATATATATATATATATCTTTATTTATTTTATATATATATTTTTTTTTTTTTATATATATATATATATATATTTTTTAATATATTTTATTTTATTTTTTAGTCAACATTTAAGTAAATTGAATTTTTGAATTGTTTTTGTTTTAATTAAGTTTTATTAAACTATAATAACTCTTTACGTTTGGATGACCATATAAACATAAAATTACAGGAATTTGAGCATCAAATATCAAATTACAAAATCTAGAATATCACATATACGTTCTGATATGTGGCGTATTGTCAAATATTAATAACCCATTAAGCACCAACACACAGTGCATCTACAACAGTAAAGCCATGAAGCGTATATTTGTGCGTCTATGAGTTCTTCCGGATCAACCTCCCGTTTGTTTTGTTTTTCAGACGACGGAGTAGACGATACAGAGAAAGCAGGTATGTTTTCATCCTCTCATACGCTGTAATAATAACTGTGACCACACCCGTCTCCGTCAGTTACTTCCTCAGCGACCATTCAGAGCAATAAAAGTGATTTTACGGCTCTCAGTTGAACAGTTCCTCATAACCGTGATCTCAGTGTGTTTGTTCATCTCCACCTGGGTCGCTCTGATGATGATAAAGATGATAAACGCTGGTTGCTAATTTACCTTTTATCTCGTTTTCTCCAGCAGATGACCTTGCGCCGGGGGAATCAACCGTTCCCGATGAAGGTGACGATAAGCTGAGTTTAGAGCAATGCTGCGCGCGAAAACACAAAACACAGGTCATGCACGCTTAGCATTAAAGGTGACAGGAATTACCAGAACGCTTCATCGTTGACGTCAGAGACTGTGAGAGAGTTTTACGCAAATGTAGTCAAATCAGGCAGAAGTCAATGCCTTCATGCCCTCATGCTCCAAAACCCTCAACAAAGACCAGAAAACAGAAGTCGATGCGAGCCGGGCGATGTTAAATACGGGTCTGGTATCGCCGCCACTCGATATCCGGCCAAAAATCTGAGTCCTGAAGCAAAAACAGTGAGAAGACCGGATCATTTTCACGGAGCTAATCTGTGGGAGTGTTTTCCATTGTTTGTAGGATTCATGCAAAGAGCTGCTGAGAAGAAAATAATCAAAACATAATCAGAACAGCGACAGTTATTAACATGTAATATATACTACATATCCTCAGAATTGTTCTGCAATGCCATTGAGATCCTTATAATAAGAATATTTAGATCATTATGTTACACGCTATGACTGATAACTAATAAATAGCACTAAAATAGCACTTTTTTTAGGGTAAAACAACTCAAATCAGTTTTAAATATAACCATGCATCACGATATTAATGCAGCGCATGTTGTTTTGTGATGTTAAATATAATACGTTCATATCATAACAGAGAAAGCTCTATAACGTTTGCTCGAAGTTGGAAGTACATTCTAATAATGTTCTTTATTTAGAAAACGCGTTCAATAATAAGATGCTTCTACAGCAATTTCTAATAAGATCAATGCATTGAGTTGAAGGACTGTAAGCATTTACTCACTTCTTGAAGTCAAAGACATGATTAAGCATCGGCCTTTAAACTAGTATTTCAGAGCGTGTTAATCGTAAGGTTTCTCACACAAGACGTTATTCATCACTTATATAGTGATAAACACAAGCACGAACATCACATGACGTCTGAAACGCTCCTGCCGCCTGAGCCGGATGCAGATACCATCAGAAGATGTTATTATCAGTTTAACACAGAAATTAGTCTGAAAAGACGAAACCTACGAACCGCATTTTGTCAGGCGTCCACAGTATTCCTGAACCAGCGTGAATTAAACAGGTGTTTTGATCCCAAAGCTCACGATAAAAACCTTGAGAAGGAGATATCCTCTTATCTGCAGCTCACCGGTGAAAGAAACAGCAGGAGATTAAACAGTAATAGAAATCCTGTTTAAAATCATGCAGTTGAATGCATTGCAGGTCGCTAAATTGGAAATAAATTTGTTTTTCTTTTTTGGAAACCGATGCACGTTCACATTTGGAAAGATTGAAAAAAAATATACAGTTATATACATGCAATTTAGGGAAACATTCCAGTGTAAATAAAGACATTTATAATATTATAAAATATTTCCATTAGTTCTTTTGAACTTTCTATTCATCTGTGAATCCTGAAAAATAAAACGCATCACTATTTCACTAAAATATTGAGCAGCACGACAGTTTTCAGCACTGATGATGATCAGAAATGATCAGTGAAGCAGTATATTCTTCTGATTTCTGAAGATCACGTGACTCTGAAGACTGGAGAAATGATGCTGAAAATCACAGAAATAAATCACACTTTAACACACATTCACTCAGAAAACTGCTGATTTTGATCGTAATATTATTTCACAATTTTTAAAGTAGTTTTGATCAAATAAAAGCAGCCTTGCCGAGCTGAAGAGACTTTGTTCTGTAAAGCGGCCTGTAAGAGTGGCGTGGTCCGATGGGATGAGTTTTTCAGACGTGTGCCCGTATCATTACGATTCCTCTCCATCCCCGAGCGCTGGCAGGCCTTTCTGGCTTCCACCGAATGTGAAGCTTTGAGCAGGTTTTGTGGGTCTGCGCTTCAGGAATGGCCCGTTCTGAACTTCGTCTTTGTTCGCCGCATCAAAGTGAACATTTTGTCAAATCTGACTCTCAAAGGCGATTCAGAGGTGTTCGCTGGATTTAGAAACCAGTTAAGTGTCTGTTTCTGACATTTCTTTCTAATGCAGTGACGAGTCCGTTCCAGATATTTACATGTCAGATAATAATAAGGAATGATTCACCCCAATATTAAAATGATTTTGGTATTTTTTACTCACCCTCAAGCCGTATGACTGATTGAATCATCTCTCCTGAAACACAATCAATCAATCAATCAATCAATCAATCAATAATTATTTATATAGCGCTTTTAACAACACAGGTTGCATCAAAGCACTGAACAGTATAAAGTAGAAGAGTACAATGACAGGGATGTATAGTGACGAGAGTGACCAATTTCTTATTAAATGCAGAGACGGTCTCTGTAGTCAATTCAACGATAATCTCTAGAAGTTAAGTGTCCCCAACAAAGAAGACAGAGGAACCAAAACCCCATCCATACAGAATGAAGAAAAAAAAACCTTGGGAGAAACCAGACTCAGTTGGGGCCAGTTCTCCTCTGACCGGACGCCCAGCACTTAACTTCCTGTTCAATTTTAAACGCAGATGTGTCAGATAGTGTAAATGACAGCTGATCTAATTAATGCCTAAAAATCCTTTAACGGATTTGAATAATAAAAGTGTGTTGGTGTGTTATGTGTAGGCTAAGTTAAAAAGATGTGTCTTTAATCTAGATTTAAACTGGCAGAGTGTGTCTGCCTCCTGAACAGAGTTAGGGAGAAACACAAGAGAAGATGGATGCGTGAAGACTATTCAAAATCATTTTCAGTAGCTGAAATAAAGCTGAAATCAAACAAATTTAAATATTAGACGAAAACCCCAATATTTTACATCATATGCAGCTAGCTGAAATAAGCTGAAGAAGTTTCTAACTGGAAATAAAGTAAATAAACTAAATGTTTCTGAAAAGCTGAATTATGTTTATATTTCTTGGGTTGGTCATAACTCTTCAGCTTTATTTTCAACAAAAATCAAATGTAAATTGAACATTTTCAAATCATTTTTAATTTAAAAATGACAAAAAATCTGTTTTTTTTTAAGTATAACATTATTTGAATGCTCTTTTTAAATAGTCAAAGAACTTTATACCAAAACAAGTTTCTTCTACTAACTTTAGTTTTACCCAAAGTATAACGTTACCTTTGTTTAATTCTTCAAACGTCAGGTTACGACATTTATTTAAAGATAATAACGAAAACACTGCACTAATTCTTAAACATTTCTCAAACGTCGTTCTAATTGTACTAACATTATTTTGTTCTTTCATACGTTTTCTTGTCGTGATCAAACTTGTCGTTATTTAAAGGTTACATTTTACTTTTTGCCATCCAAAGCCGTTTGTTTGTAATATCCTGAGAAAAGCTCAAATGTCAAGTTTGTGATTATAGCGTTATTTAAACGTTACAAAAACGTTTCGTAGACACTCATCAATCACAAATAACATCCTAATAGCAGCGTAGTGAGAATGCATTTCAAATAAAGTTATACGAACGTTCCATAAACATTACTTTAAGAACATTTGGCCATTAATTTAACTTAAAAAATGCAGTGAAACCCCACTGATCTCCCCTGTGGAAACATACCTGCATTCATGACAGGAGAGGAAGATTATCAATGAATAATGACTGAGACTTGCACACAGTCGTGTTAAGGCGGTGTTGTTGAATCCTGGTAATGAAGCGCTCCACTAAAGCTGAGATGAGGGTCTGGAACAGGTTTGTTCTTGATAAAGCCCCTCGCTGGATGTTTCTGATGTGACGCTAGAAAGCAGAACTGTCCCGACATGTAACATATAGATATTATATACGCTGAAAACACAGCCGCGGGAGATTCAGCGCCTGCTTCTGTGATTTATGGTCATCTGTGTGCTTGAGGAGAGCTTGCACAAGCCAGAAGAGTTATGATCCCGAGGCAGCTGAAGCTCCAACCAGAAGATGACTGACCTGTGGGATGCTGTCTGACTGAGAGATATCTCTGTTTCAGCTGCAGATGCTGAAGAACCTGCACCAGAAGAAACACCTGAAGAACCTGCACCAGAAGAAACACCTGAAGAACCAGCACCAGAGGAACCTGCACCGGAGGAACCTGCACCGGAGGAACCAGCACCGGAGGAACCAGCACCAGAGGAACCAGCACTGGAGGAGGCAGCAGGTAAACAAACACACATTAAAATCAAAACACTTTGTGATTTTGGGCCTGATCTCATCAAAATGCTTATAAGTAGGATGCCAAATAAAAGCAAAAACTTGCGGTACTGACATGCAAAAAATGGGCTTTGGTGTGCATGTGATACTCTATTCTCGCACGCAAATTTGTGCATATATAATATACATGATACCACATTTGCTGCCGCACATATATGATACAAAACTGGTAGCCGTGCGTATAATACACGGTTTTCGTCAGCAAATTTGTTGTCGTGCATATATGACTTATATGATACGAAATTTGTTGCTGTGTATATAATTCGCAGTTTTCGCGTGAAAATTTGTAAGTGTGCATATATGATGTATGTGAGACAAGATTTGTCGCCGTGCATATAATACAATGTTTTTGTGTGAAAATTTGTCGCCGTGCACATACGATGCGAAATTTGTTGCCATGCATAAAATTTGCAGTTTTTGCATGCAAATTTCTTGCTGTGCATATATGATATATATGAATCAAAGTTTTTGCGCGCAAATTTGTTACTGTGCATATATAATATATATGATACCAAATTTGTTGCCGTGCATATATGACACATATAAGCTGAAATTTGTTGCCGTGCATATAATACACCGTTTTCTTATGCAAAATTTGTTGCCATGCATACATGATATATATGATATGAAATTTGTAGCCGTGCATATAATATGCTGTTTGCACATGTAAATTAGTTGCGATGCATATACGATATATGATACGAAATTTGTAGCCATGCATAAAATATGCTTATTTCGCATGCTAATTTGTTGCTGTGCATATGAAACTTAATGAAAAACAGAAATAAAATCAATACAATAAAAAAAACAGAGACATATAAAGAAGCAAAAAAAATTAACTAAAATGATAAAAATAATATTTTAAAATAATAATAAAAGGGCTATATAAATAACCCTGATTTTCGGCCCTTGTTTTGTGTGATAAAATCACTGTAAAGCACAGCTTCAACTCGCCTCGTGCATAAAAACGTCCAGTGTGAAATATATTTGACATTTATGTATGTGTGATAATAGAGTAGAGATCAGAACAAACAGCGTGACGTGTTTTCTCTGTGTGTTACTAGATCCTGAAGCCGAAGACACGAACACAGGTACACTTCGTTCAACACTCACTAAAGAGAATCAAGAAGTGCTTTACAGCGTTTCTAACCCTGACGTGTTTCCTCAGACACGGCGGCCGAAGAGGACGGCGTCCCAGCAGCAGGTGATCAGATTCAGAAGAGCTGACAGATAACCCCAGACCTTTAATGAAACCACTTCAGAAATCCTTCAAATATCCTGTAACCACGAAGGCCTGGAAAAGTCGTAGACATTCAGCCGGGAAGCCTGTAATAATCATGTGGTTTTGATGATGACGTGTTTTCCTGAAAAAAAAAAACCCAGACGCAGCTCATCAGACATGCTGCATGAATTTAGTAACGGAAACACAAACGACCTTAAATATTATTCATCATTAGTCAGTATAACTTAAACTAAACCAGTAATTAGAATTATAGATACATTAGAATTAAAGCAAAGCAAAGTGAAGAGAAATAAAATATTAAAAACTAACCAAAACCCATAATAATAATATAATAATAATAATAATAATAATAATAATTATTATTATTATTATTTATTTATTTATTTTAAATACGTTTGTAAAAAATCACTTTTTAACTGGGGGATAAAAAACAGAGAAACTAGAACGATGTATGAAAACATTTCTGTAATTGAAAGAAAGCTTAAGCATAAGATGCAAACCTTGGACTAAAACTAGATTTAGTGCTAAAATGAATAACTAGAAATGAACGGAAATGAGAAAACTAACAGTCAAATGCTGAAAATGACAAAAGCTAAAATCATTTCCGTAATTAAAACAAAGCTTGAATATATAAAAGCGCAGCCAAAGAGAGAGAGTAATGAGAGACGATTGATGTTTCAGCTGAAGAGGAAGCTGCCGGAGAAGAAACAGAAGAAGAAGCTCCAGCAGAAACAGGTCTGAATGTTTCCACTCTTCAGGCCAAACTCTGTGGCATTTTTTTCGGATGACTTTCTCTAGAAGGAATTCTTGATGTTTCCTTATAAAGAGAAGAGAATTCGTCCCGCAGCGCTTCTGTCCGTCGTCACGCAGATAGTCTCGTAATAAGTGCCTGAACATCAGTGAAGATGCGTTCAAGTAGTTTTGTGCAGACTATTCATGTTTGAAATGGTCTTCTAAAGCATTTAGAAGAAATGCTGTGCGTTCGAGAAACGTTTTTAGATGGATGCGTGTCAGTCGCGTGTGAAATGCTGGAACCTAAACGTGACACAGAGCAGATTTCTGCAAAAGAGTGTTTAAATGCACAATAAACACCGCTCAAATATTTATCTGAACCGTTAATCTAATTCATCATTTCATGTCTTGTTCCACAATTATAGCCACATTTAGTTCACACTTCTTAATTAAATGAATGTTATTTTAGCATCGAGATATTTTTATTTTATTATTATATTCTTTTTTATTTAATTTTTATTTTTATTATATTCTTTTTTATTATTATATTTTATTATTATTATTTTATTATTATATATTTTTATTTTTATATGTTCTGCTTTCGTGTTAATTTTAATAAATTAAAAAAAAAAGTTTATATAGTTTTATCGATTTTTATTTTAGTTTCAGTACGTCAAGATAGATAAAAATAAATAAAACACGTTTTTTGTGCTTTAAGGTTTTAGTTTTAGTTATCCGTGTATATACGCATGGTATTTGTTATTATAAGTTTACGTTAAATCTCTAATCCAAGATCAGTCCAGAGATGGATCTGAAATGAAGATCTTTGGGAATAACACCAGCTCATTGTACTGATCGGTGTTTGTTTTTGTGGTTTCAGACGAAGCAGAGGAAACTAAAGCAGGTTTGCAGCTCACTTTCTGTCACGACTGCTTGTGTGTTTTATATATTATTCTGTTCTGACTCAATCTGAACTCAATCCTTCAGAAGCCGATGAATCTGCCGGAGATCCTGAAGTTCCTGAAGAAGGTGAATCATCGTCTTTATCTGATCTCATCTTCTTTCAGCGTTACAGTTACAGTCAAACACCCTCGACTCGTATAGAAACATGATCCGATGAAGAAATGATTTCAGTAAAAGCAGACAGTCTTCAGCCTCGTATTAGAGTTCTGTGTGTTTCTGCTTTATTCTACGATCAGACATGTTTTGAGTCGGATCTGTTTTATTCACAAATGTTGTTCAAACAACTTTTCTACAGTTTAATAATAAAAGGCATACGACTTCTTGCTTTTATTGACTGTTCAAAGACGTCTAAAAAATAAAATAAAAATCTCTGTTTCGTCAGAAATCACGGCTGAAGAAGCTCCAGGAGACGCAGAAGAAGAACTGGCACAAGACCAGACGGAAGGAGGTGAAATCAGAAACATCATACGATCTGAGGAGTGTGTGTGTGTGTGTGTGTGTGAGTGTGAGTGTGTGTGTGTGTGAGTGTGTGTGAGTGTGTGTGTGAGAGTGTGAGTGTGTGTGAGTGTGTGTGAGTGTGTGTGTGTGTGTGTGTGTGTGTGTGTGTGTGTGTGTGTGTGTGTGTGTGTGTGTGTGTGTGTGTGTGTGTGTGTGGAGTGTGTGTGTGTGTGTGTGTGAGTGTGTGTGTGTGTGTGTGAGTGTGTGTGTGTGTGTGTGTGTGTGAGTGTGTGTGTGTGTGTGTGTGTGTGTGTGTGTGTGTGTGTGTGTGTGTGTGTGTGTGTGTGTGTGTGTGTGTGTGTGTGTGTGTGTGTGTGTGTGTGTAAGTGTGTGTGTGTGTGTGTGTGTGTGTGTGTGTGTGTGAGTGTGTGTGTGTGTGTGTGTGTGTGTGTGTGTGTGTGTGTGTGAGTGTGTGTGAGTGTGTGTGTGTGTGTGTGTGTGTGTGTGTGTGTGTGTGTGTGTGTGTGTGTGTGAGTGTGTGTGAGTGTGTGTGTGTGTGTGTGTGTGTGTGTGTGTGTGTGTGTGTGTGTGTGTGTGTGTGTGTGTGTGTGTGTGTGTGTGTGTGTGTGTGTGTGTGTGTGAGTGTGTGTGTGAGAGTGTGTGTGTGAGAGTGTGTGTGTGTGTGTGAGTGTGTGTGAATGCTGGGAATGTTAAGATAGACTCGAGGGCTCTTTGTGAAATCAATTCAGAGACTCCTCTACGGTTCAGGGCTGTGTTCTAAACCTAGTGTGCTGTCTATGTAGGGGACGTTTTAATTAGGCTGCTTCCTCGTTATGATCTAATACTAAGGCAGAATCTCATCGGTCAATAAATTGTTAATCGAAAATGTCATTTATTCAGTATGCTAATTATTATGCAACACACAGGAATACAATATAATGCTACACACACAGCTCAGTCTCGAAGAAAAGCATTATTTGTGGATAATTCTTTATTAACAAACTCAGTTCAGGTCTATGATCAATCAAAAGTGTGCTGATTGAAAGCAGCCCGAATCAATAATATAGCATAAAAGAACAAATATATTATGTGTTTGTCTGCAGGTGAAGAAAATACAGAAAATGAAGCAGACGCAGATGAAACAGGTGTGTTTCTCTCCTTTCACCTGCTCTAGAAACACAGGAACATCTCAGACGTGTGCTTGGCTTTAATCCAGAGTATTTCAGAAAGTACACAGTAAAAGAAATACTGCTCATACTTCAAATGATTAAGTAATGGGAGACATGTCAGGAGCGTACAGTACATCCCATAATCAAAAGAAAAAAATAGATATTATATTTAACACATAAATTAAATGTATTTTTTCATATTCATATTACTTTGGTGATAATTACCTTAAGTCATAACCAAAGAAAAAATTGGATATTATATTTATCATAAAAATATATAAATTTTAAATTCTCATTACTGTCATGTAATTTTTTTATACATATATATTTGCCCATAATCAAAAACAAAAATGGTATTTTTAGCAAAAAAAAAGTAAAGATATTTTTACATCTATATTTTATATTCACATTATTTTTTGTGACGATAAGCACATTTTGTCCTCCAAATTCTCATTACTGTCATGTTAGAAAAAATGACATATTACTTGCATATAAACATAATTTAAATAATTATATTATATTTTACAATTATATTTTTGTTGCATTTGTATTTACATTACAAAACACTTTATGGTAGTATTTCTTGCTTTGTAGTTAATGCATGTTTTTAAAATATTGTATTACAGTAATTAGTCTAAAGAAAAAAAAAATTATAATAAATATAAAAATAGGAATTAAGTTATTACAGTGAAAAATTCTGTCCTAGAGCTGAGCCCTGTCCCGGAGGAACCGGTGGACTCGGACAAAGCAGTGAAAGGTGCGTCTTTCTGTCTTTTATGAAGTCTTTAGGATCAGATCGTCTCAGACCTGCTGCTGTTTACATCTGCTCTTGTGTGTCTTCAGTTCATTCTGTAGGGTTTGATCTTTCTGACGCTTTAAATGAAGATTTAGGTAAGAGATTTAGTGCATTTGGGTTCATTTTTTGGTGATGTGGTTACGGCGGAAATGAACAGAATGAAATGTTGAATTATACTTACATGCATTAGTCTTCAGCTTCTCCGTGAGTCTGTAAAGAGCAGACGTACAGTATCAAAAACACTGAATAATTACAATTATTTTAAAAATATAGTAAAAACAGCTAAATATTATTCTAATATAAATCAGCTGTTTTCTGAGTGAATGTGTGTTAAAGTATAATTTATTTCTGTGATCTTCATCATCATTTCTCCAGTCTTCAGAGTCACATGATCTTCAGAAATCAGAAGAATATACTGCTTCACTGATCATTTCTGATTATTATTATTGAAGACAGTTGTGCTGCTTTATAATATGTTTATTTATCCAAGAGTCATTAAATGATTTAGACATTTATAATGTTACTAAAGATTTATAAAATAAATAATACGTTGATAATTCAATGACAAATAAATGCTGTTGTTAAAAAATAAATTAAATACATTTTTTTAACATTGCTAATAATCAGAAATGTTCATCGATCAGCAGTATATTATTCTGATTTCTGAAGATCACGTGACTCTGTAATGATGAAGAAAACACAGAAATAAATCACACTTTAACACACATTCACACAGAAAACTATTATTTTATACTGCAAAAATATATGAGAATTTTTACAGTATTTTTGGATCAAATAAACGCAGAAGAGACTTCTTTCAAAATCAGTCATTTCACAGAACAATTATTTCCAAACCGTCAAAGACACATCACACCGCAGTGAAAACTCCCCGCGTCTCAGCGCTCAGATAACGCATGACTGCAGCAGAACAGATTCAGCGGGGTGTGTCTAATTACCTGGACGCTTTCTTGTTAGTGATCACACACTTCATTTATCTGCTGCTCCCGCTTCCGCGAGTCAAAGCTGTCAATTAAAAGAGATGATTAGTGATTCAGAAAAAGATGACGCTAGGCTGCATGCGATCGGCTCACTGTTCATGAGTCATTTTTTATTTACTTTACAGGAAACAGAGAACAGCCAGAGGATCCAGGTAAACAAGCTATTGTATTCAATGTTAGCATGTCTATAAACGCGCAATAACTCTCTTAAGAGCTGCTTTGAAGTTATATCATATATAAACACAGTGTACCAATTCAGCTCAGTTCTGAATAAATGGAGTTTGCTGATTCAGTATAGAATCAATAGATTTCAGAGTAGTCTTTATTAAATGTTTGCTTACAGTGAAGAGTGCAGTGGGAGGAGCAGACCGCCACAGCGCAGGTCAAGGCAAAGGTACATATTTACATCACCTTCTTTAGTGCACGCTTTCATCTTAAAGTCTTATTATGCATTATTCTCAGGTTACATGAAGTAAACTGAATCTGGCCTAAATGACAATGCTTACTTGTTCTTGTGCTCAAGGTCTTTAAACACTAAAGGTATTCGGTTTTTGTAATCATTTGAAATATTTATTTTATTATGTATATGCGTATGTATATTATAATCGGGATTTCAGCTCCGGGCTTCTAGGCATCAGAGGTTCTGATGTTTACAGCATTTCCTGAGAAAAAATTAATAAAACAAAAACAAAATAAAGTCAAATAAAAGTAATGTAAGCGATGCATTAAAGGCCATGCACTGGCTAATTGTGTGCAGCAAAAACATCTCAAATACACAAAGAAAGCAGGGTTTTTTGTGTTTTCAGCATATCCTACAGCAAAAGTTATTGGTAATATTTGTGTTGAATCTCGTTATGTTTTCTCTCTCATTACAGCTCGCAGCGCTGGAGCCGTTTCCGAGCCCAACGGTATCATGTTCTTCTACTACTGCTTAGAAACAAACACTTTGAGAAAGTACTTGTTGTTAGGGGGGTCAGGGTGGTAACAGGGGGGTTGCTAAGTAGTTGTTAGAGGAATTTTGGTGGTTACTAGGGCGTTGCTAGGATGTCCTTATTGTGTTTTGGGAGTTTGCTAGGTAATTAAGGAGTTGTGGGTGGTTGTTAGGTAGTTAGTGGTTACTGGGGTGTTGCTGGGTAGTCAATAGAGGCTTCTAGGTGGTTGCTAGGGTGTTGCTAAGTAATTAGGAAGTTCTGCATGGTTGTTAGGTAGCTAGTGAGTCAATAGAGGCTTCTGGGTGGTTGCTAGGGTGTTGCTAAGTAATTAGGAAGTTCTGCATGGTTGTTAGGTAGTTAGAGTGTGGGGTGGTTACTAGGGTGTAGCTGTATAGTCAGTAGAAGCTTCTAGGTGGTTGCTAGGGTGTTACAAAATAGATAGTTCTGGGTGGTTACTAGGGTGTTGCTAAGTAGTTGTTAGAGGGATTTTGGTGGTTACTAGGGTGTTGCTAGGTTCTCATTATTGTGTTTTGGGTGTTTGAGTAATTAGAGAGTTCTGGGTGGTGGTTGTTAGGTAGTTAGGGAGTGTGGGGTGGTTACAAGGGTGTAGCTGGGTAGTCAATAGAGGCCTTTAGGTGGTTGCTAGGGTGTTGCTAAGTTATTAGGAAGTTCTGGGTGGTTGTTAGGTAGTTAGGGAGTGTGTGGTGGTTACTGAGATGCTGCTGAATAGTCATTAGGGGGTTCTAGGTGATTAGTATGGTGTTACTAAGTATTTAGGGAGTTCTAGTTTTTTTGGGGGGTGTTGCTAGGTAGTTGTTGAGGGTTCTGGGTTGTTCACCCCACAGATCTCTTTGATCTTCAGGTCTGTAGATGTGGCTCGGGTCTCTTCTTCACAGCAAGTCTGTGGGATTTTTAAAAGCTGTTTCAGTGTCCAGCGGATGAAAATATTTAAGGTTGGCCCTAGTTACCCGTAGGTACATACCCTTAAAGCTGAGCACTAGTAATAGTGACGACTGAATAAACACCAGTAACGTTCACGGTGTGTAATACCTGCCGTCCCAACCAGTCTAACAGACTCTGCTTCATGTGTTCAGAACAAACAGTGATCAGCTCTTAAACACGGGACCAAACTGAGACACAATTGAAAGTATGACCAAATGTGCATTATGAGCTTTGAAAATATCTGAAGTCATAATTTAGAGAAAAGAAAGGTCACAAATCTGAAAGAAGTATCTAACAGGTTTTGTGTAAGAAAGGACATATAAGGGTCGTTTAGATTAGATCAGATTAGATTAGAGTTTATTATCATTGTGTTAAAACTAATCTAAATAACTCTTATCATGTCCTGTCTTCCATAAAACACGTTAGATGATGTCAGTCAGAATATATTGAGAATATAATTGTCTCTTTGACAAATATGAGTCTTCATAACAAACCTTAAATTTCAATTAAAATAATTTATTCAGCTCTCATTATGATGTAGTTTAAAAAAATTGACCCTGATGATGGTTGTGTGGTCCAGGGTCTAGTAAATCACTCTAAAAAGCCCATGAAGTGGTGTGAGAGTAAATGATGATCGTTTCTTTGATCAGTGAGCGTCAGAAGCCTGGTTTAAAGTCAATAAGCTTCTGTTGAGGGTCACTTTCTCTCTCGTGCGGGATCTGTCTCTTCTTTCACAAACAGTCCTGTCAAAGCCAGTCTAAAGTCTCGCTGCGCTCCGTCGAATCCTGCAGCAAGCCGTCCGCCGGGAACGACTGTGACGGGCGTACTGATGCTTCCCTGCAGCACAGCATTGTGGGTAGACTATTGATAAGTGCCTCTGCTGCATTAGTGCTTGTGATAAAAGCTGAAGCTGAAACCAACCCGTATCCACTGGAATATCATAAACCTGGACAGGCGTGAACACTAAAAACTTCACAAAAAGTCAGGATTATGACACACCAAGCCATTGTGAGATGGAATCGAAATGGCGAAATAAAAAAATAACCTAAATGTTTAATGGGAGAGAAAAAAAAATGATGCATGTTTAGAGAGAGATTAAAATGAAAAAGTCAAAATTCGGATGTTAATGATAATTGTGACATTATGAGATTTTAAAAAATGTCAAACAAGTGAAGTAAAAAAAATCACTTAACGAAATTCTAAAGTCTAAATAAAAGGCAAAAATGTTGACCTAAGTTGCATAAAAAAAAAAAAAAAAAAAATACACTAAATATATATAAATAAAAAAAAAAAAAAAAAAAACTAAATATAATATATATATATATATATATATATATATATATATATATATATATATATATATATATATATATCAGAATTTGGATAAAAAAGTTGATTTCATAATGAAATAAAATAAATAAAAAGTCAAAGAAGATTTTTTTTATTTTTGGCAGATACAGGCTTAAAAAAGCTGGAGTGGCTCCAATACAATACTGCCATCTAGTGGACCATTATGTCAATTGTTTCTTTTTATCCATTGATACTATGGATCTGTGTTTGTTACCTTTAGTGAACACAGGAAGCAGAATGAGTGACGATGATCATGTTATTATTACTGGTGTTTGTTCAGTTCAGTTTCAGGGGTCTGTTCAAGTCAGTAAGCATTAATATTTATTAGTCAGACTAATATGGACCAACAAAAGGTTAAGAAAATCCCACAGACTTGATTTGAAGAAGAACCGAGTCACACCTGAAGAAGATCAGAGAGACACAGGAGGAAATCTAGAATTTCCAATCAACGCCCTAGCAACCACACAGAACTGCCTAACAACCAGTGCTGGGTAGATTACTTACAAGCTGTGATCTGTTACTGATTCCAGATTTTACCTAACAATTGTATTAGTAACGTAATCCAATACACATTTCAGGTAATATAATCAGATCACTTTTAGTTTTAAGTAACTCATTCATCACATTGATTTAAATACTCTTGTATTAGGATAACATTGATATAATAAAGAACAAAGCGAAAGGAAATATATACCATTTGTTGCTATTAACAACATAAAGTGCAATTACATTACATCGATGTTTTCCTGTGTATATAATAATAATTCTGTGAATAATAAGTAATCATGTAATCAATTAAAAAGTCCCCACTGCAAAAAATGCTCTTCTATCTTAGACTTTTTGTCTTGTTTTCAGGAAAAAAATATTTTTTTAAACAAGACAGTGATTTCTTCCATGTTTAGAAAATGTTTAGATATTTTGGCTGAAAACAAGAGAAAAAAATCTAAGCTAGAAAAGCATTTTGTGCAGTGCCTGTAGTCTGATTACAAGTGTGTTAAAATATAATGCAATTACAAGAACTTCATTTAGGAATCTGATTACATAACCTTACTTACCCAACTAGAACTCCCTAACTACTCCCTAGCAACCACCCAGAACTCTCTAACTACTCCCTAGCAACCACCCAGTACTCCCTAACAACTCCCTAGCAACTAACTAGAACACCCTAACTACTCCCTAGCAACCACCCAGAACTCTCTAACTACTCCCTAGCAACCACATGGTACTCCCTAACAACTCCCTAGCAACCAACCAGTACTCCCTAACAACTTCCTAGCAACCAACTAGAACCCCCTAACTACTCCCTAGCAACCACCCAGTACTCCCTAGCAACCAACTAGAACTCCCTAACTACTCTCTAGCAACCACCCAGAACACTTTACATACACACAGTGATGGGACTGACTGGGTGTGTGTGTGTTCTGTTGCAGACAGCGGGTCTGGTACAGTTGTTGGTGTTGTTTGTGGCATCGCAGTAGCAGCTGTTGGAGCCATAACTGGATACTTCACCTATCAGAAGAAAAAACTATGCTTCAAGGTCCAGCAAGGTGTGTGGGTGTTTACACTTTCACTCACATGAACATCCGAGTCTCAGATAATGCAGCAAGTGTGATGAGAACATATGCTTTCTCTTCAGGAGACCCGGAGAGCGCCAAAGAAGAGAACGGCACACAAAGCGACCCACAGGGTGAGCCAGCCTGATCATTTTCACTTTTGTATCATGTTTGTCCCTGAATATTATCATATTTATATAGCATTAGATACTGCTGTAAACAAGTACTTCTCAGCTGGTGGGTCTCAGATCGGCTCAGCAGGGAGAAACAAATAATAAAACATGACTAACCATATAATCACGCATCATTTGGACTTCAAAATAAACACTTACTAACTCAGAACGGAGGAGGAACAATTCCTCTCTTTTGCTGATGATGTCCAAACCACCTAACGACTACCTAGCTGCACCCTAGCAACCAAACAGAACCTTTAAACATCTAATTAGCAACCATCCAGAAACCTCTAACAACTCCTATCAACACCCTAGTAACCACCCAGAACCGTCTAACAACTTCCTAGCAACACCCTGGCAACCAATCAGAACCCTCTCCCTCTAACAACGTAGCAACCACATAGAACCCAGTAACT
>NW_025047844.1:415000-542500 GCF_018831695.1 Puntigrus tetrazona
TTTTTCATTATTAATGTGCATTGCTAACTACATTTGGACAACTTTAAAGGTGATTATCTCAATATTTCTGAATACAGCTAAATATTGGAAATAATTATTGCACGCATAACTGTTAAACTGATGTTTGACTCGTGCAGAGGCAGTTTTTCCAAGCAAACAAACTTTAAAAATCAGGGAATAAGTGACTCTTTGTTTAGATCTACCGTACAGCGCCCGCTATAAGCGCACTACAATTAAAAGCCCTCCGCTTGAGATAAAACGACGAAAGATACAATCACACAGCTCTGCGTGGAACTACACAGGCCTGACGTCTTCAAATGAAACAGAAACGCGTGAATAAAGTGTGTTTGTTCAGTTCGGTTAGTAAATCATGCGCCGGTACATCGGTGTTTACGGTAAGCGCGTCTTTCACAGGTACAGAGGGAATGTGGACAGGACTCAGAGGAAAAGCGAGTGGGAATCCCGTCAGGAATCGGGAAAACTGACCGTTTAAGGTAAAGTAAAAGCCCAAAGAGAGACTGCTAGCTGCTGGCTTATGTGAAGAAACCCGCCGGAAGGGTCGTTAACTAAAGCGCACTGATGGATTCTCTGCTGTTAATAGATCAGTCATTACACCAGCTGATGGTCAAACTCCTTTCATTCCGCAGCAGAAGGGAAATAAAAGAGTGTACGACACTTCCGTGTTTTCCTGCGTGCGACGAATCAAAGTCCATCCGGGAACTGGACATGAGGAGACTGAGGTGAGTGTGTGAGTGAGTGAGTGAGTGTGTGTGTGTGTGTGTGTGTGTGTGTGTGTGTGTGTGTGTGTGTGTGTGTGTGTGTGTGTGTGTGTGTGTGTGTGTGTGTGTGTGTGTGTGTGTGTGTGTGTGTGTGTGTGTGTGTGTGTGTGTGTGTGTGTGTGTGTGTGTGTGTGTGTGTGTGTGTGTGTGTGAGTGTCTGATAATACGAGAACAGAATCTGACCCAACTCTACCGGTTCGCAGGTTCTTGACTGGTTTGCTGGTTCTGCTCGGGTTCGGTTCTTGTGTCAGAGGAGCAGAACCAGAGCTGGACTCCAGACCCAACTTTTGTCCTGATGATGGTGGATGATCTGGGCATCGGAGACGTCGGTTGCTATGGAAACAGCACCATCAGGTTAATCGCTTGTTGACTCTGAAAGAATGATCGACTTTAAGATCCTGGCATTAATTAATTGTTGCTGTTATTATGGAAGCAGAATACTTTTTAATTGTTTAATAGCTATTGCGGAAAACCAATTGCAGACACAATTATATATATTTATAATTTATATTTATTATTTATAATTTATATTTATTATTTATAAAATTTTTATATATATATATATATATATATATATATATATATATATATATATATATATATATATATACACACATTTAATAGAGCGTAAAATTATTTATAATATTTATATGTTTATTTAGATGTAAATATATTTAGTTTGTTTAGCTTATGAAAAAATATTTTTGTAAAATGCAAAGTGATAGTCTTCATGGAGCTCTTTTTTTCTGCTGAGTATTTTTAAGTGTCCAATTACTGGTAAAGAAAAACAGTTACTATTAATTTTTGTATTTTCTCCTCTTGACAAAGCAACTGCGAAATCATTCGACTTCTTTCGAAACGTAAAATTTAAAATAAAACAAATACAGTAAGTGACATTATCTACTCTATGAGCCACAGGAATGCTATGAAAATATCACAAGGATACGGGAGTTCATAAAACTCCTGTGCTTTACTCTGATGGAACCGAACAGAATATGCTCATCGCTGAAAAGTTTTCTTTTCTGTCGCTTTGGAGCTTGATCGTGGTCACTGTGAGCTTGTCGCATATAAAGAGCTTCACGGGAACGATACGCATATGGGTTTGAAACAACGTGAGAGTAAGAGAATAATGACAGATGTATTGTCAGCTACTGGATGAATCTGCAAACGTCTTGCGTTTTTGAAGGACACCAAACATCGACGGTCTGGCCGCGGACGGAGTGAAGCTGACCCAGCATCTGGCCGCGGCTCCGCTCTGTACTCCCAGCAGAACCGCCTTCATGACGGGACGCTACGCTCTGCGCGCCGGTGAGACCTCCTCCGTCCGTTCATTTGACTATTTAAACTTTTTTTCAATGCACTACAAAAACAAATATCTGCCAATGGGGTCGGAAATATCTACTTCATCCAAGGTTGATTTTCTGACCCTGTTGGGAGCTATTTGATATTTTAGGCAAAAACACTTCATTTTGCTACACAGAAAACGAGATCCTGATGTCGTGTATGTGTATGTACACGTTATATAGAGAACACTTTCAAATCAAAACACATTTACTTGAGAAGCAAAATCATTTTCGATGAAGGTCCTTCGAGGTATCTTGGAGAGTTGAGGTATCTAACTTCTGGGGTTCCTCAGGGCTCGGTTCTTGGACCGCTTCTCTTCTCTGTCTCTATAGCATCACTGGATTCAATCAGAAACATGGTTTTTTATATCACTGCTATACAGATGTCACTCAGCTCTACTTCTCATTCCATCCTGACGATAGTCGCTCACATCTCAGCTCGACGTTTCCCTCTGGATGAAGGACCTTCACCTTACTCAACCTAGCTAAGACAGAACTGCTCGTGGTTCCATTAAACCCATCGTTTCATCACAATCTCGCCGTCCGGTTAAGCTCATAACCATAGTTATGGAGCCCTGAGGCAACCATAACTCCTTCAAAAACAGCCAGAAAGCATGCAGTTATGATTGATGATTAGCTGACCATCTTGCTCTTCCAGCAAACTTCTGTCAAACCTCTACAATTAATCAGCAAGATTATTTTTAATGAGCTGAAAAGAACACGTCACACCTCTGTTTATCAATTAGCACCAACAGCTGCTCGCATAAAATTCAAAGCATTCATGATTTCCTACAAAACCACCAATTTTCAGCTGATAAAAACCTTAATAGCCAATCAGAATCCGCCGACTTTAAAGAGCTTGACCAGGTCCGTGCAGATTATAACAAACAGGTATGGACAGCTTTATAATGTCCATGAATCATCTCATCGTGAGATAAGGAGCTTGTCTCATGCCTTTATCTGAGCATGATCAAATATCAGCGGCTGTATTGTTCTGTCTGATATCTGTGTCTGTGTTGTTGTGAAGGTCTGGGCAGCACAGGCCGAGTTCAGGTCATTCTGTTTCTGGCTGGTTCTGGAGGTCTTCCGCCGAATGAAACCACCTTCGCTAAACTCCTGCAGAAGCAGGGCTACGCCACCGGCATCGTGGGTAAGACGCCTGCAAGTATTCATAATCATGCACTAGAGATCGTTGCAAACTTAATCAAATCTGAGACGATTTCACACACTGCTATTAAGCACCTATCGCAAGACAATAGTGTTGAACTCAAGTCAGGAATGTTCAAAATTATAGATTGCATAAAGAAAACCATTGAAGGGAAATAATAACAAAAAATAATCATATACTCACCTATATGTTGTTCCAAACATGCTTGACATATGGAGAACCAAACACTGGAGCCCACGGGCTGTCAAAAGAATATATATGTTACATATATTTATATGAATATATATATTTTTTTGTTCCACAGGTAAAATTTCAGTTTATCAATTATATAAATATACAAATATAAATGTTATGGATATACTATTATAGGTTTGATTGGGATTTTTTTTTTTTACACAGATAAAAAGCACGTTGTTTTAATGTTTTATTTACTTGACATTAATTTAGTACTTTTCATATTTTTTATTTTAGTATTTTTATCTGCATTTAATATTAACAAATAAATTACATTTGCACAAAATTAATAAACAAATTAACATACACTAAATACATAAAAAAACACTATATAAATTATTAAAATACACATAAAAAAAAAAACTAAATAAGCACAAAATATTAATTAATTACAAATACATAAATAAACGTGTTGGCTCTCCAGGAAAGTGGCATCTGGGTGTGAACTGTGAGAGCAGGAACGATCACTGCCATCATCCCAACACTCACGGCTTCGACTTCTTCTACGGCCTTCCCTTCACGCACTTCAGCGACTGCAAGCCCGGCGCAGGGAAAGGTGTTCTGGTGGACGTTCAGGAGACTCTGCAGCAGACGTCTGCGCTGCTAGCTCTAGCGTTCCTCTCGCTGCTGGCGGTCAGGGTCACCGGTCTGCTGCCGCTCCGCCGGACGCTCCTGGTGTTTCTGGCCGCTCTGGCTCTGCTGAGCTTCGTCGTGTGGTTCGTGCCGTTTGAGCTCCTGAGGACCTGGAACTGCATCATCATGAGGAACGGAGAGGTGCTGGAGCAGCCCATCGAGCTGGAGACGCTGAACGCCAGGCTGATGAGAGAAGCCCAGGGCTTCGTGGAGAGGTGTGACGTCCGGCAGACGCTGACCAACACATTAACAGAGGGTTACAAACCATTAGTCCTGGACACACGTAGACAAACATAAAGTAGTGAAACGATGAATAGTCCATAATCACATCCAGAATACGTATATAACATATGCGTGTGTACTGTGTATATTTATTATGTATATATAAACACACACACATGCATGTATATATTTAAGAAAAATGTCACATTTCTAGATTAAATATTAAATAATTAAATTATACGAGTATAAATATATATGTAAATATTTTCAAAACATGCTGAATGTGTGTGTCTTTATATATACATAATAAACACACACACACACACACACACATATATATATTATGTCAAAATCAAAAAATTTAAATTAGACCATGTTTTACTCACCCTTAAGGCATCCTATGTGACTTAACCATAAACACATGCATGTGTATATTTAATATAATGTTTATATATTCAATATATATATAATATAAAAATAACCATATAAATATAGAAATGGAAATATTTTCTAAATAAAGTACATTATGTGTGTATTTTCAAATACATAATAAATATACACAGTGCACAAACATTTAACAAAAACCTTTATTTTAGATGCAATTAATATTTTATTTTAGTGGGAACTTCAAGTAAATATGCTAGTGTGCTATACTTATAATGCGCTTATTTCAAGTATATTAGTGTATTTTTATACTTTTGCAACACCCTAACAACACTTCAGAAACCACCAGAGCACACTAGCAACACCCCAGCAACCAGTCAGCATTTTTTGTAACTAACAGTATACAATTTAGTCTTTTTCACGGTAAGAATTGGCTAAGTTTCTCCATTCAAGTTCTAATTCCTCACTTACTTCTGCTGAATTTGTGCACGTGTTGTTGGCGTGTGTTTGCTGTGATTCACCCGTGATTCTCATGCATGCCTGCTTCATGATGTGCCAATGCAGAACATATTAGACTTGCCCCGACCAATCAGCTTTATGCCTGGCTGTGTTTCCCACGCACTCATCTCTTGTGCCTGAGGTGGTTTTGGTTAGAGATGATTGTGAATGGTGTGATTTATGATATCAGACACAGAGACAGGCCTTTCCTGCTCTTCCTGTCACTGGCACACGTGCACACGCCGCTCTTCGTGTCCGAGGGCTTTGCCGGAAAGAGCGAACATGGGCCGTACGGAGACAACGTGGAGGAAGCAGACTGGATGATTGGTAAGTGACCAGAAAAGAAGAAAGCCTTCACCCGTTCAAGATATGGGAGCTATGGAAGACGTTTAGCTGAAACTGTGGTCCTTGGCGATTTATACAGTGCTACCTGGACTTTGAGAGTCAAAAAATGAATCCCTTTGGCTCTTGATGATAATACTGAGGTCTTATGAAGCGAATCAATTGGTCTGTGCAAGAAACTGAACATTATTCAGCTCAGGCAAACGGTCCAGTTTGTGAATGAATTGTTCTGTTTAGGGAACTAATTGAATCAGTTCTCCAAATTGGACTGAATCGTTTGAATTGGTTTGAACCAGACACTTAAATGAAGGGGCAAAAGTAATATTTTTTTGGTTAATGTAAAAACTGAGGAAGAAAAATCACCTACATCTTGTATAGCCTAAACGAACAGCACATTTTCATTTTAATTGAGTGAACCGTTCCTTTAAATGAACAAAACTCAACTCACCTCCGATCACTGATCATTCGTTTGAGACGTGACTCATGTTCGGTGACAGGTAGAATGGTGGAGACCATCGAAAGACTCGGCCTGTCGGAGAAAACCTTGATGTACTTCACCTCTGACCACGGGGGTCACATCGAAGAGGGTCCGAAAGGAGGCTGGAACGGAATCTATCGCGGTATGAAACGCAAAAGCGGACGTCTGGAGGAACGTTGACGCCAGAGCTAAATGATTTAGTGTCTTTACTGACCCTCTTGTGTTCAGGCGGTAAAGCCATGGGCGGCTGGGAGGGAGGAATCCGAGTGCCGGGAATATTCCGCTGGCCCGGGCGTCTCACCCCCGGACGAGAAGTGGCAGAACCGACAAGTCTGATGGATGTCTTTCCCACGGTGGTGAAGCTGGCAGGTGGAGCGCTGCCGGAGGACAGGTACAACACCACAACAACATCAACACATTAATACTAGTGCTGCAGAAAACACACACTTAACAACGCAGTAATACATTAGTATAGCCTAGCAACTTCCTAGCAATCACCTAGAAACGCCCTGATATTAACGTAGCAACACCCTAGCAACCAGATCAGAAAACTTTATCAACCGCATATCTACCTGTCCACACTTTAGCAACCACACAGAAAATCCTAGCAACGCTTTGCCATCACCCTAGCAACGGCCAGTAAACCACCCAGAACACTCTAGCGTCCACATAGCAACCTCTCATAAACAACCTAACAACGCTCTAGCTGCCACCTACAAAATCCTAGCAACCATAAAGCAACTATCTTATGAGAACCCTCACCATAGCAACACTCAGAAACACTTCACCATCGTAACCTAGAAACTACCTACAAACACCCTAGTATCACCATGACAACACCCTAGCAACCATCCAGAAACACCCTAATATAACATAGACAAGCCTGTATGATGTGTAAGAGCAGTCTCTGTGTGTGTGTGTGTGTGTGTGTGTGTGTGTGTGTGTGTTCCAGGATTCTGGACGGTCATGATCTGATGCCTCTGCTGGAGGCCAGAACCAATCGCTCAGAACACGAGTTCATGTTCCACTACTGCGGCATGTACCTGAACGCTGTACGCTGGCACCCAAACGACAGTGAGTGACACACACACACACACACACACACACACACACACACACACACACACACACACACACACACACACACACACACACACACACACACACACTCTCACTCTATTTCCAATAAACACTGTTTTTTTACTTTCTATTAATCTGTGAATACTAAAAAATTAAATGCATTAGTTTCCAAAAAAATATGCAGCACAACTGTTTTCAGCACTGATAATAATCAGAAATGTTTGTTGATCAGTGAATCAGTATATTATTCTGCTTTCTGAAGATCATGTGACACTGAAGACTGGAGGAATGATGATGAAAACACACTTTAAACAAACATTAAGAGTATAAATCATGAAACTTGCGCCTTTAGGAAACAGAACAGTCAAATGAAACCCTGGACCACAAAACCAGTCAGAAAGATCTGAAGCTGAATAAATAAATCTTTGTCAGGATCGGAAAAAAATCTTAGTTGTCCAAATGAAGCTCTTAGCAATGCACATCACTAATCAAAAATGACATTTTAATATATGTGCATTAGGAAGTTTACAAAATATCTTCATTGTTTAGAATTACTCAATATTCTATAGATTTGTGGCATAAAATAAAAATGTATAATTCTGACCCCTACAGTATTGTTGTCTTCTGTGCTGCAGGGTTTTATTAGTGATACTTATTACAGTGAAACATAATAACAGCAACACATACATGACAGATATTTTTGCACTAATGGAGTCTGAACCTCCTCAGGCGAGTCCATCTTCAAGGTTCACTTCTTCACTCCGAACTTCTCTCCGGCGGGAGCCGTGGGCTGCTACCACACTCACGTCTGTCTGTGTCACGGTGAGTTTGTGACGTACCACAGGCCTCCGCTGGTGTTCGACCTCAGCAGGGATCCGTCAGAGAGCCGTCCGCTGGCGCCGGACACCGAGCCGCTCTTCTCCGAGGTGCTGGAGCGGGTGGAGCGGGCCGTGACGGAGCACCGCCCGGAGCCTGACGCCGGTGGAGAAGCAGCTGAGCTGGGAGAAGGTGCTCTGGAAGCCCTGGCTGCAGCCCTGCTGCGGGACGTTCCCCTTCTGCTCCTGCCACGAGCACACGGATACAGAAGACACACAATAAACACTCAACCAGAGATCTGCTGCTGTATCACACCTCTTCTAGATTTCTCCTCAGAACTGAAAGGGTGATTCTAAATGTGCATCTCCCAATTCTGACTTTTTTCTCAGTTCCGATTGTTAAATCATTTCTCTCAAGAGATTGTCACAAGGGCAGGCTATAAATTCTCAGTTTTCCATTTTCTTTGCAAGATTATCTCTCTAAAATTTGTGAACTCTGACGTCACACAGTCTACGGATGTGGTGTTTATGTAAGTGGATAGACTTTAGGAACAGCATAATCGTGCAATAGAATTAATAATAATAATAATAATAATAATAAACACACACACATTTATGTATTGCAAGCTACCGTCCACATAATCTTGCACTCAGTCGGTTGTGGTTTTTCTCAGAGTTGATTTCCTCAGAAATGTTACATATCACAATTGTATTTTTTTATAATTTTATTCTGTGGTGCAAATAATTCCGTACTGAAGTCGTGCTGATGCCAGATGAAGGAGCTCCGGGTGAATATGATTTATTATGAAGAGGATCATTTCTTTTTTGTCTGAATGTACTGAATAAAGTATTAAAGTTTGGAAATATTTGTACATTAAACATCTTTAGCAGGGAAATCATTTCTCTAATTAATTACAATATTACGATTGAATTAAAACGGGATGTTATTTTGTGGTTTTAGTTTCCTCCTCTTTGATCAAAATCATTAAAAAACACCTGAATCTGATATTAATAACTGATTTGTTAAGCTTGCTGAACATGAACATGGTCCTGATGAACTCAGTCCAGCAGATGGAGACAGAAATCAGAAGTTTGATTGAAACACAACAGATGTTTCTTTTTTAGGCACGTCCTATAAAGATACATCACATGTAAAAACTGGATATATATACCTTATGCTTAAAGCTTTACCTGACTGAATTATGTTTTTATACTAATGTATAAAATGTTTATCTGCTGCCATATTCTTTTATTTATTCCCGTTGTCTGTTAATTAGTCCATTAGTACTGGTTTGGTTTAGTATTTTCTCCTGTGTTTAGTTCTGTCTGTGTGGAGTGTGTTTTTAGACGCTCCCTTACACACTACAGGGAGTCACAGACTTTATTCTTATCTTTCGTGTCTGGAAAGTTAAAGTAAATGCTCAGAGTTTATTCTTCTGCATCTAAAAAGTCAGAATCGATTCTATACGGAATATTAATGTTTCATATGAACCTTTATTGAGTCTAAGCGATGTTTTCATGGTCAGCTGGTTCAAAAGATAGGAGTATTTCGTGAATCTGTGAATAAAGTGAGTGCGCAGACTTTCTGCTCCTTTTTCTCTATTCCACGTACTGTTATTTATTTATACTTTTATATATTTTCTTTCAAGCAGTGATTGATTGGTGTTTGGTGTTGTCTGTGGTTTATTTGGTCGTTTGTTAACACACTAATCGTGTATCTGTATGAATCTTATGACCCTGTCTCTCTCAGGACAAGCTTTTTTAGAATCAGTGCTGGAGATCAGATTCTGTTCATCATGGAACAAACATCCACAGATGAAGAGTTGTCTCAGGGCGCAGGTACTTTTAATAAACAATATTAAATCACTTTGATGGGAGTTTTTAATTGTCTGGAGGAAAAATACTTGATCTCAAATTCAAATTCAAATTTTATTTGTCACATACACATACATACATGGTACGACATGCAGTGAAATGTTTTATACAACCGTCCAGCGTCGGAAAGAAACAATATATCTATATATACACATATAAATATAAAATATAAAAATATATATACAAAGAAATGTGCAAAGTATAAAGGGTAAAAAATGAAAAGAAGTATAAAATATAAGTATAAAATATAGCGCCGTATTTAAAAGGGTAAAAAATAAAATAGAATGATCTAAAAGTTAGTGATCTAAAACTTGTTTTGTTTTAGTTCATTTCATCAGAAGAGATCAGAAGCAGAGCCCAGATGTGTGTCTATGAAGAGTGATCAGTCTATGGGTTGTATAATATATATTTTAAGAGTGAAGACAAAAGGACTGATCTCTGGTATGTTTTTATGTTTAGTACTGGCAGATGATTAACTGCATCCGAAATAAGTTTCTGTGTACATAATATGTGTGTATACTGTTTATATTTATGATGTGTCTAAATACACTCATATCCATGTATATATTTAAGAAAAATATGCTATGTTTTATGTTAAATGTAATTATTATAATATAATTTATATTAATATAAATATACACATGCAAATATTTTTACTTAAATGTATACTGTATATGTGTGTATTTATGTATGCATAATATACACATTACATAGACAAAACCTTTATTTTGGATGCAATTAATCACAATTAATAATATGTTGTAAATTATATGTAACAACATCATCAAACAAACATCTTTTTAATAAAATATTGTAAATTAAATCATCATTGTGTCCTTTACCATGTTTTTTTAAATAGTATATGAGTATGCACTTGATAATGGTAAAGGATTCACTTTATTCTGTCTCTGTTTTAGTTCATTTCATCAGAAGAGATCAGAAGCAGAGCCCAGCTGTGTGTCTATGAAGAGTGATCAGTCTATGATTCAACCAATACAGTTTAAGAGTGAAGAAACAAACACTGATCTCTGGTACATGTTACTACCACTGTTTAAAATTTAAAAAAATTATCAATCTTTATTTTTCTGAAATAATCAAACAATATCTTATCATTTTAACAGTAAATCACCTTTATTTAGTTAAAATTTGGGTGAAACTTGTTTACTGTTTCTTATACTTTTACTACTTGTGGAAAAACTTGAAACAATTTTAAATGAGTAAAAAATGGCATTTTTTTTTTGTTCGATTTTATATATATATTTTTTAATTGGCATGTTTATATGTTTTGCTTAGGTACTAAAATTGTTACAGAGAACCAAGTGGATTTTCATTGGTATCAGTACCAAATACAGAAACACTAGACAGCATACTAGAGAACAGACAGGAAAGAAGTGGATGAAGAGACAAATGAGAGAAAGTGACTTTTAAAAGTAACATTTTGCGAAATTAAGGTACCATAAAAAGAAACAATTTACATTACTTAGTTTCCTTTGACTTGGGGTCTTGAGCCGGAAGACCAATCCACTTCGAGTGTAAACTAAACGAGCCAATAAACATGATGATTGCATCCACTTGCCGCTAATCACAGCAAATGGTGCAGCAAATATTCAACTTTTCACTTTGGAGCTGAGCAATCACATTGTTTAGCTCCTAACTACTCTACTGAACAGTTTCAGTGTGCTCTTTTGAGCTCTACACCCTGTTTGTGTTGCAGACGACCATATCTCTAGTGTGCTTTAGTACATTAAAAGACAATTTACAAGTATGTCTTTTTGAAACTCGGCAATTAAATCTTTGAAGATGATGTGGGTCTTGCTTGATGCAACATATTACCTGTGTATTTCTGGAATGCGGTCGTTACCTGACACTGGGTGATGGTCACAGTTGCTCCCTCAGATGCCTGGACATTAGGCATGCCGAAGTGGCGTTTGTGGATGACTCATGTTCTCATTGCATTGGAATGTGTATCCATGGTACATTCCTCCTGAAGATCAGATGTCAATCACTGCATCAGAGGGTGAACTGGAGCTTTCTGAAGAGGAAAATTCAAGAGGCCTTGAGACGGGCAACCCAGAGAGAGAAGTGAATACATCTCCCCTCCCCGGAGGAGGGCCATTCCACCTCGCTTGCCCCACTGTACTTCACACGTACTTCCATGTATTGACTCTTCCGCACCTCAAACTATGGCTGAGGTCCACGTTGAATGACGAGCATATTGGTACAAGATCTTGATCTCCGCATTGTCCCTGCACTTCACAAAAGTTGCGGAGGCAGGCCTTGTTCGCCTGAGAGTGAAGGGTGTTTGCATTCACACTCTTGCACATTAGCTTATTGGGCATTCAGGTAAACTGGGGAAAGAGCTAACTCTCCTAGAAGAAGATTTCTTTTCTCAACATGGAGTTGGATTTTTGCAGCAAGGGGTGGAGAGAAGGCCTTTACCCTCAAAGTCTATGTGGCTGCTATTGCTGCCAACTATGACCCTTCGGAAGTAAAGTTGTTGGAAGCATGACCTGTTCATCAGGTTACTTAAGGGGGTTTACAAGAGGTTAAATTCTACACTGTACCCTCTTTGAACCTGACTCTAGTGCTTAGAGTACTACAGCTAGGCCAATGGGAGCCTTTGCTTGCACTGGCCTCCATCATAAGGGTAGGGTACCTACAAGCATGTTTTGGTCGTCAAATTGTGCCTAAATTTCGGAACGGCTGATTCTCAGGAAATCTTGTCCAAAGTCCCCACCACTCCTTTCAGAGATTCAATTCAATTCAATTCAAGTTTATTTGTATAGCGCTTTTTACAATGGCTATTGTTCCAAAGCAGCTTCACAAAAGCAAATTATTACAAGACAAAAGCAAATCGTTCCACAGACATAAGCAAGTCACCACACAACAGGATGCGTTACAAAACAGCTGGATGAATTACAATGTAGAAAGTCCAAGATAGATTTAGTCCAGACAGAAGGTTGAGTTTTCCTCGACGTCATCGCAGGAAGGTCATCTCCTCACTGGGTCCACTGGAGAGGCTCGGTAACTAGATGCGAGGTGGAGACAAAAGGATAATTAGAGTAGCGGCCATTCATACTATTGGGAATCACGATGTACTGTAGCATAGGTTTCTGTTAATCTTTACGAGTATGCTTTGCTAAAAAGATATGTCTTTAGCCTAGACTTAAACTGAGAGAGTGTGTCTGATCCCCGAACATTAGCAGGAAGGTTATTCCAAAGTTTAGGTGCCAAATGTGAAAACGCTCGACCACCTTTAGTAGACTTTGCTATACGAGGAACTACCAGGAGCCCTGAGTTTTGAGATCTTAAAGAGCGTGACGGGTTGTAGCGAGACAGAAGGCTGGTCAGATAAATGGGGGCTAAACCATTTAGAGCCTTGTAGGTCAGTAACAGTACTTTGTAATCAATCCGGAAATGAACAGGCAGCCAGTGCAGGGAGGATAAAACTGGGGTTATGTGATCATATTTCCTTGTCCTGGTAAGAACTCGAGCGGCTGCGTTCTGCACTAACTGAAGCTTGTTTATTGAAGATGCTGGACAACCAGCGAGCAGGGCATTACAGTAATCCAGTCTAGATGTCATGAATGCATGAACTAGCTTTTCTGCATCTGAGAGAGAGAGCATGTGTCTGAGTTTAGCAATATTTCTAAGATGAAAGTAGGCAGATTTTGTAACATGAGTGATATGGTGTTCGAAGGACAGGTTGCTGTCCAATATCACACCCAAGTCTTTAACTGTCGGAGTAACGTTTATATCACATCCATCTAATTGTAGTTTGAGCTCAGAAATTTGCTGCAAACATGAATTTGGTCCGATAAGGAGCACCTCTGTTTTATTAGAGTTTAATAGAAGAAAATTTCTAGTCATCCAGTCTTTTATGTCTTTAACACACTCTGTTAATTTAGACATTTCTGATAACTTATCAGGCTTAGATGAAATGTATAGCTGTGTGTCATCTGCATAACAGTGGAAATTAACCCTGTGCTTCCTAATAATGTTCCCCAGGGCAGCATGTATATAGAGAACAGTAAGGGGCCTAGAACTGATCCTTGAGGCACACCACACTTTACGGGCATTGTAGTAGAGCGGTCTCCGTTTATATCTACAAATTGATAACGGTCTGATAGGTATGATTTAAACCACTTTAAAGCCTGTCCCTGTACACCAGCGGTGTTTAAACGCTCCAGGAGAATATTATGATCTATAGTGTCAAATGCAGCAGTGAGATCCAATAAAGCGAGTAGCGAGACGCAGCCTCGGTCGGAGGATAAGAGCAGGTCATTAGTGATTTTAACTAATGCGGTTTCTGTGCTATGAGTGCGGTCTAAAACCTGACTGAAACTCCTCATAGACATCATTCATCTGTAAGAAGGAGCATAGCTGCGCTGACACAACTTTTTCTAATATTTTTGATATAAATGGGAGATTTGATATCGGTCTGTAATTAGATAGTTCATTAGGATCAAGTTGTGGTTTTTTTGATCATAGGCTTAATAATTGCTAATTTGAATGGGTTGGGTACGTGACCTAACGATAGGGAGGAGTTAATAATATTTAGAAGAGGTTCACCAGCTGCTGGTAATATATCTTTCAGAAATTTAGTTGGAATAGGATCTAATACACATGTGGCAGATTTAGACTTAGTGATTAGTTTATTGAACTCTTCCTGTCCTATGGTTGCAAAACACTGTAACTGAATTTGCTGGGTACTGAGTGAGGCTGGACTATAGGACAAAGTTAAGGGTTGATTTTCTGTTATTTTAAGTCTGATATTATCTATTTTATTAGTGAAGAATTGTATGAAGTCATTGCTACTTAACTGAGAGGGTGTGCAGCGTTCTGTTGCTGACCGATCATTTGTTAATCTAGCCACTGTGCTAAATAAAAATCTAGGATTGTTTTGGTTGCTTTCAATGAGTTTACGGAGGTGCTCGGCTCTGGCTGCTTTTAGTGACTGTCTATAAGTGCACATAATGTCCTTGTAGGCAATTCTAAAAACCTCTAGCTTAGTCTTTCTCCACTTACGTTCTAGTGAACGAGTAGCTGTTTTTAGAGAGTGTGTATGACTATTGTACCATGGTACACTTTTATTCTCTCTAATCTGTTTTAACTTGATGGGAGCGACAGTATCTAATGTGCAGTGAAGATACTGCACATACTGCTGGTCATTTGCTCAAGATCATCTGCTTTCTCAGGTTTGCGGAGCAGGTCGGATAGATCTGGTAGGTTATTTGTGAATTTATCTACAGTGGTTGGGATAATGGTTCTACCCAGTTGGTAACGAGGTGCGGCTCGGTTAATCTCACTTACAGAAAGTTTATAGGATATGAGGAAATGATCAGTGATATCGTCACTTAGAGGTAAGATATCTAGGTCTAAAACATCGATGCCATGCGAAAATAATTAAATCTAATGTATGCTTACAGCAGTGAGTTGGGCGATTACATTTTGCTTTAGCCCAAAAGATGTTAATAAATTTGTGAAAGTAGCTCCTACTGTATTATTTGGGTCGTCAACATGAATGTTGAAATCACCGATAATAAGTGCTCTGTCTTTATTAATTATTAAGTCTGAAATAAAATCAGCAAATTCCTTAAGAAAATCTACATAAGGTCCTGGTGGTCTATACACAGAGATAAGAGAAAGAGATAACAGAGATTTCTTTGTAGCATCCATAAGCGTAACATTAAGATCAAGCAGTTCAAAGAGTTATAGCTAATTCCAGTTCTCTGAGTAACATTTAGCTCCTGACGATAGATAGCTCCAACACCTCCACCTCGACCTGACCGGCGGGGCTCGTGCTTATATAAGTACCCTGATGGAGTCGACTCATTTAAACTGATGTAATCGTTAGGTTTCAGCCATGTTTCAGTCAGGCAGAGCGCGTCAAAACTTTTGTCTGTAATTAGTTCATGTACTATGAGAGATTTCGGCGCCAGTGATCGGATGTTTAGGAGACCAAACTTTAAATATTGTTTCTGTTTACCGGTTTTAACTGTTGTTTTGATCGTGACTAGGTTATTTCTAAGGCCTGTGCGGGATTTCCTGATATATCTGATTTTTCGCGGGACAGACACAGTTTCTATGTGGGTAATCTTACTCTCGGGTCTAACATTTACATTACATGTCATATTGTCAAAGCTGCTGTTGTGTGATTCGTTACTTACTAGTCAAATGGAGTGTAGCGCGGTGGAGATGTTGTCCGAGAGACGCTTTGCTTCGCACGGTTGGGATGCAGACCATCCGCACGGAAGAACCTAGGACGCTTCCAGAAAGAATCAGGTGGTGAGCCTGCTGCAAGGGCTGCCACCGGAGGAGACAGACCCAGCCCTAACTTTGCTTTGTCCTGTCCGAGCCCTAAGATATTACTTAGACTTTGTCTTTGTCACCGGCTTCAGGTCAGCTTGGTTTTTACTGCTCCAGAGAGTCGATAGAGCAGACCCCATTGAGCTCTTCCATCCACTCAGCAGCCAGCCATGGCGGAGTGTCGGCACCATGCCTCACTCGATGAATCCTTGAGAACAGGAGGAGGGCTAGTGGTCATATGTAGCGGCCTAATTGGATCGATATGTGTAAATTTAATGGTACAGTTCCAGAGGCCATGTTCCCTGGCAAGAACTTCTATTATCTGATAAACCAAAAAAACCTTTCACACCAAAAGTGAAATGAATAAGCCTCATGCTGAAGGTAGCAGCCCTGCCTCTGCTCCTAACTCCCAGTTTCTCTCAACATGAAGACAGGAGAGATGTCATTGTATAAATGAGAACACAAAGTAACTGGTGTCACAATGGCAACTTGGATATTTAATTGTAAATCTAAAAGAAATGCTTTTTTTTTACATGAATGTTATGGGTTATTTCATTATACAACTCACATCGCTGCTCTCGAGATGGAAATCAAACTTGTTATGAGCACAGATGTGTTGTATGTTAGAGCACTAATTACTGACCAAAATAGAGCTATATTTATTTTTAAATATCTTTATCTGATATATTAACATTTAATAGTGTTTTTGTGAAAGTACCCAGTTCTATTAATTTTAGTTTGTAATAAAATATTTTGAATGAAATTATGATGAAGTGCACTTTTAAGTGATTGTCTGAATAATACATGAAGATATGTTTTGTTGAATATAGTAATTCAAATGATTCAATTTAATCTCTATCTGTTATAGTTCAGTTCATGAAAAAGATCAGAAGCCAAGCACAGCAGCGTGTCTATGAAGAATGACCCATCTAGGAATAATTCATTGGAGTTTAAGAGTGGAGATACAAAGACTGATCACAGGTCTAATATTTCTGTAAAAGATTATTTAATTAGGATGCATAATACATGAAAGACAATGTGCTCATTACCTGATTTGATATTGCACTATTTTCATTTTCCAGGCATGACATCCTTAACACGTTCAGGTCAAATCTCCTGAAGAAGTTTGAGCATCTGTATGAGGGAACCACGACACAGAGAAACCCAACACTCCTGAATGAGATCTACACAGAGCTCTACGTCACAGAGAGTAGAGAGGAGAGATCATTAATGAGCATGAGGTGAGACAGATAGAGACACAATCCAGGAGAGCAGCCACAGAGGACACAGCCATCAAATGCAGTGACATCTTTAGACCATTACCTCAACAAAATAATGACATCAGGACTGTGTTGACAAAGGAGTCGCTGGCATTGGAAAAACAGTCTCTGTGCAAAAGTTCATTCTGGACTGGGCTGAAGGGAAGGAGAATCAAGACATACAGCTCATATTTCCACTTCCTTTCAGAGAAATCAACCTGATGAAGGACAAAACACTCAGTCTTTCAGATCTTCTTCATGTGTTTTTTCCTGAAACTAAAGAAATGGAAATATCCAGTAATGAACATAAAGTATTGTTCATCTTTGATGGTCTGGACGAGTGTCGTCTGTTTCTGAACTTTAAGAGTAAAGTGAAACTGTGCAATATATCTGAGTCAGCCTCAGTGGATGTGCTGCTGATGAACCTGATTGTGGGGAATCTTCTTCCCTCTGCTCTCATCTGGATCACCTCCAGACCAGCAGCAGCTGATCTTGTCCCCTCTGAGTGCGTCCATCGAGTGACAGAGGTACGGGGCTTCAATGAGCCACAGAAGGAGGAATACTTCAGGAAGACAATCAGTGATCAGAGTCTGGCAAACAGGATCATCTCACACCTGAAGTCATCAAGGAGCCTCTACATCATGTGCCACATCCCAGTGTTCTGCTGGATCTCAGCCACTGTTCTAGAGAAGATGTTGAGTCAAGCAGAGACAGGAGAGACTCCCAAGACTCTCACTCAAATGTACACACACTTCCTGATCCATCAGACCAACATCAGACATGAGAAGGACTATGAGAAGAAGGTGATGGATGAAGACATGATCCTCAAACTGGGGAAAGTGGCTTTTCAGCAGCTTGTGAAAGGAAACCTGATCTTCTATGAGGAAGATCTGAGAGAGTGTGGCATTGATGTGACAGAGGCCTCAGTGTACTCAGGATTGTGCACTCAGATCTTCAGAGAGGAGTTGGGTTTATATCAGGGGAAAATCTTCTGCTTTGTTCATCTGAGCATTCAGGAACATCTAGCAGCTCTATATGTGCACCTCTCCTGGACAAAACACAACAAAAATGTGTTTAACCAGAGTTTGTGGTCTAAAGTGAAAGATTGGTTCCAACATGTTTCATTATCTGAGCTGCATCAGAGAGCTGTGAAAGAGGCTCTACAGAGTAAAAATGGACACCTAGATATTTTCCTGCGGTTCCTTCTGGGTTTATCAGTGGATTGTCATCAGATTCTCCTACAAGAAATACTGACACTGAAAAGAAGCAGATCAGACAGCAATAAAAAAACAGTTAAGTACATCAAGGAAAAGATCAGGACCATTGACTCTCCAGAGAAATCCATCAATCTGTTCCACTGCCTGAACGAACTGGGTGATCATTCACTAGTGGAGGAAATACAGCAGTATCTGAAATCTGGAAGAATAAAGGAAACTGAACTCTCTTCTTCTCAGTGGACAGCTTTAATTTTTGTGTTGTTGACAACAGAAGAGGAACTAAATGAATTTTGTCTTGATAAATTTGTTAAAGGAAAAAACAGGCCTGAAAATATGAAAGTTCTTCAGAAGCTGCTGCCTGTGATTAAAGAGTCCAGATCAGTTCAGTAAGTATCACTGAGAACAATCACTTTACTGTTAAAACATCAAGTCTTAAAACATACATTTTAAGTGCTGCAGATGTTTAGTGGTCAATATTTTGATGTGTTTCATATCAAATCAGTGACAGAGAAGTGGCATATGAATAAATAATTTGGTTTGTCAATATTTAAGAATGTCTTTGAAAATAAGGGAATTGTAATTTTTAAAGGGGACATGCACTACCTCTATTTTTTATTCTCTACTGTTCTCTTGAGGTTGGCAAAAATTCTACATAAGAAAACAATGTAGAAGTAATAAGCTATTTTCTGTCTTACTTTTGACCCTCTCGTCAAAATGCTCTGTTTAAACACATATTTATTATTTGGTAACATGCATAGACCTGCATGTTCGTCTCTCATAAACACTGTATTTGTGAATAAGTGGTCGAGGCTAAACAGTTCCATCCATACATCCAACATGTGAAAGTTAATTTTGCATAATACGTTCCATGTAAACTAATGTACATTGTACATTGTACAACAAAACATAATTTATCTCTTAAATGAGGCTTGTGTTTTTGTTCTGTGACATTTTAAATCCCAGTCCAATGATCAGTATTTTTTTTTTTATAGTTGTGTTCTTTATTTTCTAACAGCTAAACTGATCTGAGAGTGAAGAGTGTGTTATTGTTCTCAACAGGTTGGATTATTGTGGCGTCACAGATGAAGGTTGTTCTGCTCTGGCTTCAGCTCTGAGATCAAACCCCTCACATCTGAGAGAACTGAATCTGTCCTGGAATAAACTAGGAGAATCAGTGAATATGTTCTCTGGTGTACTACAGAATCCTGACTGTAAACTGGAGAAACTGTGGTAAGATTATATATGAATCACTGCAAAATATTTATGAAGTAAAAAAACAGAAAAGTAAGACAATATGTAAAAATTAGGTATTGTTTGTCAATAGAATATTATTGACTGGATGAAATGACTGTCAATCAAAGATACAGAAAGATGTCAGCGTGTTGTATGCTGTATTTACCATCAGAAATACTAATGTGTATGTGTGTCTGTGTGTGTTTGTGGGGGCAAATGTCTCACATTTTTAGAATCTTAGATTTTACAAATCTTTTATTGTGTACCCAGCCTTATCTGTTTACACTGAGTGCTAATAGCTCATCTTACCGGCAAAGGCTTATGTGTTAGCAGACAAAATTACTAAAGAAACCAATCAGATAAGAAGAAGAGTAATAGGAAGTGTGGGTTTTGAGGCGACCAACCCGAGGACAAATCTGCATTTCTTCTCTTTTATTTAAGTTTATATTAGCTTAGAGAGTTGGTAATATTAAGGAAAACAAAAGAAAATATTTAAAACAGAAATACAATGTGTAAAATGCAATAAACAAAGACACTGTACACTGCACTGTAATACTGTACAGACCATATATTCTACTGTCTTACACCTAAACCTAGATATATATATGTATATATATTACTTATTTTCTTGAATGAGACTTTACATGATTAATGATTGTGTTTTTAGTTGTTGTTGTACTTTTACATTTTAAATCTCAGTCCAATGATTCATCACACATTGATTTGTACTTTTACTTATAGATTCTCAGCTAAACTGATCTGATCTGAGAGTCAAGAGTGTGTCATTGTTCTCTACAGGTTGAGAAATTGTGGCGTCACAGATGAAGGTTGTTCTGCTCTGGCTTCAGCTCTGAGATCAAACCCCTCACATCTGAGAGAACTGAGTCTGTCTGGGAATAAACTAGGAGAATCAGTGAATCTGCTCTCTGCTGTACTACAGGATCCTGACTGTAAACTGGAGATACTGTGGTAAGATTATTTACATTTACATTTACATTTAGTCATTTAGCAGACGTCTTTATCCAAAGCGACGTACAAATGAGGTAGAATATAGAAGCAAATTAATATCAGCAAAAGGGCAGTAGTGCATAAGTGCTCTGAGTGGGGTCTTGTCTTACCTAACGCAGACACAAGGCTTTTTTTTTTTTTTTTTTTTTAAACAAGAAAAGGATAGGAAGGAGCAGGAGAAGAAGAGAGTGCTATCGATGTTGGGTCAAGTGTAAACGAAAAGATGAGTTTAGAGTTGGTTTTTGAAGATTGCTAGTGACTCTGCTGCCCTAGTGGCGACGGGCAGATCGTTCCACCAGCGAGGAACAGACCAGGTGAAGGTGCGCAAGAGTGATTTTGCACCTTTTTGTGAAATCCTAAAACATGCAACCTGTGTTGTTAAAAGCGCTATATAAATAAAAATGATTGATTGATTGATTGAAAACAGTGCTCCTAAATTCTATCAACATGTGGACTTTGCTACTAAAGGAGTGAAAAGCGCTGGATCTTGTTTACACAAACATTCCTGCCGCATATCATGCGATGCCCCGCCCTCACCTTGGCTGCTCAGACTACATTTCTGTCATGTTGATTCCAGAAAACAGACCACTTATCAGACGCTCTAAACTGGTTTTGAAACAGATTATAACCTGGCCAGCAGGATCCATCTCTGCTCTTCAGGACTGTTTTGAATGTACTGACTGGGAAATGTTTAGGAGGCTGCAACCATTGATTCCATTGACTTGGAGGAGTACACATCATCAGTGACTGGCTACATCGAGAAGTGCATTGATGTTGTGTTAAGGAGCAAAATAACGACGTATACTTTTATTTTTTATACTTTTATATATGTTTGTAAGGAGGTGAATCAAAACCTGTAATGCAATAAATCTAATCTGAGAAGAGATACCGAAGGAGCAAAAAGACTTCAAAAAGAGAGTAAACATCACCCTCCTTTCTCTGTTGTTTTATGACACCCTCTTCACCTCTGCTCTTCCTGACTACCCTCCTTCTGCCCAAAAAAAGTTGGCTTAAGGTTCATTAAGAATAAGGCGTTATATGTCATGTGTCTTGTGAACCCCTTGTCATTTGAAAGGTCTCAGTGCGATTGGTAAATTGTTCTCAATTTCACAGAAATCACTTATACTATGGAAAAGATTAAGAACTTGGTAGAACTGTGTTCTGTGAAGAATGGGGTGTGTCCTCCTTTAGGGTCTCTGAAAGTGTTCCAGCCAGGTGTGACCCTGGAGCACGGGAACCTAAACACCAAAAAGGTTTTACAACTGAATTTGGGATCTTTTTGTCTGGTCTGGTCTGAGGAAAGTGACAAAACATGTGGTGCAATTCTGTAGCCAGATCAGTGTCTTCATATACCACACTATGTACTTTCTCAAGACCAGGTATAATGACCTTTTATGTTTGTTTTATTTTGTTTTGTTTATGTAATGCTGATCAGTTGTGCAACTGTTTATGAATTAAACCAATTTGGAACATATTCTTGCCTGGCAAAATAAACGTTAATCTTGGTTAACTTATAATATTGTCTGAAACCATTATTTTAGTAGGTTAGTGACTTCTGTGGTTTTCCGCATTGTTGGCGTGCTAAGGTGAGTCAGATCAATGATCAATGGATGGAGCCGGGAACGTTTTTGAGATCTTGATTTCTGGCCACCAAAATGGCTTAGGATGCTATTACTTGGGGATCGCATAAAAGGAAAAGATAAATAAATATGTGATTTTTAAAAAGCGCAAGGAAAGACCGAATGTGCATTAACCTTCGACCAGGGCCTCTGGATTCCATTCTTGAGGAAAAGGCACCCTTACAATGTGACTGCCTCCAAGACCATCACCACACGTTCCAACTAGAAGCCGTGGATGAATGCTAACGTTTGTGCTCTCCTGAAGGAGCGAGACTTTGCCTTTGGAGCAAAGGACCGGGCGGCTTTAAAAACAGTGAGGCGAAACTGTCCTGAGCTATCAGAGAAGCAAAACATGCTTATGCTAAAAGAATTCACGGCCACTTCCAAAACAGTAGTGACTCATGGCGCATGTGGCAGGGCATCCAAGCGATCACCAACTACAAGACAACTTAACCTGTCTGTAATGGTGAAGCCTCCCTACCAGATGCGCTAAATGACTTCTACGCACGTTTTGAGGCACAGAATAACACAATGGTGAGAAAGTCCAGCCCTCATACTAATGACCTGGTACTCTGCTTCACCACAGCTGACGTGAGAAAAAACTTTTAGAGTTAACTTGAAAGTTTGCTGGACCGGACAACATTCCAGGCAGAGTACTAAAGGAGTGTGCTCCTTTAGTAGCTAGTTGATGTCTTCACTGATATCTTCAACATCTCTCTGAGCAGCTCTGTCATTCCGACGTGCCTCAAAACAACAATGATTGTCCCAGTGCCTAAGAAGTCTGTGGTTTCCTGCCTCAATGACTATCGTCCCGTCGCACTCACACCAATTGTGATGAAATGCTTCGAGAGGCTTGTCATGAGGCACATCAGGTCACAGCTACCACCTTCATTTGACCCATTACAGTTTGTGTATCATCCAAAAAGCCCTACGGACGATGGCATCGCCACAACCCTCCATCTTGCCCTGTCACACCTAGATTTAAAGGAAACTACGTCTGAATGCTGTTCATTGACTTCAGATCAGCATTCAACACCATCATCCCTAAGCAACTTATAGAGAAGCTGAGCTTGCTGGGCCTGAACACCTCTCTCTGTAACTGGATCCTGGACTTTCTGACAGACAGACCTCAGTCAGTCCGGATCGGGAACAGCATCTCCAGCACCACCACACTGAACACTGGAGCTCTTCAGGGCTGTGTGCTCAGTCCACTGCTGTTCACTTTACTGACTCACAACTGTGCAGCGATGCACAGCTCCAATCACATAATCAACTTTGGTGATGCCACAGCTGTGGTGGTCTCATAGTTGGCATACAGAGATGAGGTGCAGCAGTTTACAACATGGTGTAGAGCCAACAATCTATCTCTGAATGTCGACAAGACCAAGGAGATGATTGTTGACTACAAGTGAGCAAAGAGTAACCATTCTCTGCTGTCCATCAACGGATCCAGGGTGGAGACCGTCAAGAGCACCAAATTCCTTCACCAAGAAAGCCCAGCAGCACCTATACTTTCTGAGGAGGCTGAGGAAAGCTCACCTCCCTCCACCTATCCTATGTTTTATAGAGGACCACTGAGAGCACTCTGTGCAGCTGCATCACTGCCTGGTTTGGGAATTGCACCGTATCGGATCACAAGACCCTTCAGAGGATGGTGAGGACAGCTGAAAAGATCATTGGCGTCTCTCTGCCCTCTATCACAAACCTTTACACCACACGCTGCATTCGCAAAGCCCACAACATAGCACATGACCTACACAACATTACTCACCCTTCTGAAATCTGGAAAGAGGTACCGGAGCAGTCAGCCCCCTTACAACCAGATTGCTGAACAGTTTCTTCCCACAAGCCATCAGACTCCTCAATAATCACACCTGAATGGACTTTCTCTTCCATATGCATTCTTTGCACCTCGTATTTATTGTTGTCTTGTATTTTGTGTTCTTTGCACTGATTTTGTCCTTGCACTGTTTGCACTTTACTCCCTTGCTGTTTGCACTAATCTGCACACTTTGCAATTTATGTGGCTAAGACACTGTCTTAGCTCGGTATGTGAGTTTCTTTGTCTTGTTGTGACTTTATGTAGCACCAGGACCTGGAGAAAAGTTGTCTCATTTCACTATGTACTGCACAGCTATATGAGAGTGAAGAGTGTATCATTGTTCTCTACAGGTTGAGAGATTGTGACATGACAGATAAGGGCTGTTCTGCTCTGGCTTCAGCTCTGAGATCAAACCCCTCACATCTGAGAGAACTGAATCTGTCAGGAAATAATCTAGGAGAATCAGTTAATCTGCTTTCTGAAGTACTACAGGATCCTGACTGTAAACTGCAGATACTGTGGTAAGATTATATATATATATATATATGACATACTGTAAAATATTTGTGAAGGAAAAAAAACTATTAACCCCACTCACTCACACACACACACCACTACTACATACATATTGATACAGATCAAAATAACAGTGTAAAGCCCATATGTGTAATGAATAATTAGATTAAACAGATCTTTCATTTTGTCAAATCAGACAATTTGGTTAAAAATACTGACAGTGAAATAAGCGGACGAAGGAGGAGTCTGGAGTCTCCTCTCTGGTCCGGGCGCAAGGGTGGTGGCTTCCTCCCGCGGCTTCTTCTCCGTTTTTTCTGGTTGGCAGTTTTGAAGGGATAAACAGCCCCAAAATCCTGGTCCGTCAGCGTTACGTGTGCAGTCATCGCCTGGACTATGGAGTCCGACAGCTCGCTTCTCTGGCGGCGTGGCGAGTCCCTTCAAGCACCCTTCCTGGACCCACGAGAACACCAGCATGCATGCACGGGGAAGAGACCAGTCTCTCGAGGAGAGGTGCGCTCTGTATTTAACGGCGGCGGTGACAAGGCCCGACACATTTCAGGTGTGCCTCGTCACACGCCGCCAGACCTGTCTAATACCACGCCCCTCCTCTCAGACACGCCCACTCCCGTCAGGAGCCTGGTGAAGGGCAGTGAATAAAGGACAGGTGATGACACTCAAGGGAGGGGCAGCCAACTCGTCACAATACATACAGGCAGGCAGGAAGACTAACAGAAAAACACGCATCTAAGAATGAAGACCAGACAAACTGAACTCAGACAGGGCTTTTAACCACAAATTAATTGACACAAATTAACTAGACACACCTAAAGATAATGAGACATTTAACTTAGGAACAGAAAGTGGGTCACACAGAGCACATGGGAGGTGAAAACAACATCAACAAAGGAGTCCAAATGTGTAATATATACACACATATATATATATAAAGTTAAATGTTAAAAGTTAAATGTCCCACATCAGAAGCATCCGTCTGTAGCAGGAAGGGCAGCCGAAGTCGGGGGCTCTCAGGGACGAGGTCCGAGGTGAGGGCGGCCTTGATCCTCCGGAATGCCTTCTCGCGTCAGGGTTCCACAGAACCCGTTCAGGCTGGCCCTTCCTGGTCAGGTCTGTCAGGGGCGGCTATGGAGGAGAAGTCGGGGATGAAACAACGTTAATACCCTGCCAACCCCAAGAAGGCGCGTGCCTGGGTTTTGTTGGTGGGCCTCGGGGCCAGATCAGTCCTCTCCCAACTCGGTAACCCAGGTACTTCGCCGAAGAGCGCCAGGTGACATTTCTTGGGGTTGGCGGTGAGTCCAGCCCGTCGAAGATCCCGAAGCACCCTCCGCAGGCGGTCCAGATGGTCCTCCCAGGTCTCCGAGTGAATCACGGCGTCGTCGAGATAGGCGGCGCACTGTTGGTGGGGTCGGAGTAGGACATCCATTAGTCGCTGGAAGGTGGCTGGGGCCCCGTGTAGACCGAAGGAAGGGACCGGTATTGCCAGTGGCTGCCGGGGGTGGAGAAGGCTGTTTTTGGCTTGGCTTCCTCTGACAGCGGAACTTGCCAGTATCCCTTGGTGAGGTCGAGGGTGGAGATATACCGGGCCCTTCCGAGGCGTTCAAGCAGTTCGTCTACACGGGGCATGGGATATCCATCGAACTCGGAGACCTGGTTGAGTCGCGGTAGTCATTGCAGAAGCGGAGGGTGCCATCAGGTTTTGGAACCAGGGCGATGGGGCTGGACCACGGGCTCGTCGATGGTTCGATCACCCCCAACTTCAGCATCTGGTTTACCTCCTCCTCAATAGCTCGCCGACGAGCCTCAGGGATCGGTAGGGCCGCTGCGGACGGTGACGCCGGGAGGGGTCGGATCTCGTGCTGGAGGAGGTTAGTCTGCCCGGGCGTGGATGAGAACACATCTGAGAACTGACCGTCCAGATGTTGGAGTTCCGTCTTCTGTGCGGGAGTGAGCAGGGCATTGGTGTCGACGACCGGGCCCTCCTGGATGGTGAGTGTGGAGAGGTGTTCCCTAGTCCCCACCCACTTCTTCAACAGGTTAATGTGATTCGGTGCGTCGACGATCTGGTTGGCGGACTCGGTAGGTAACCGGGCGATCTTTTCCAGGATGGTATATGGGCCCTGCCAGGTGGCCAGGAACTTGCATGCATTGGTGGGGACTAGTACCATGACCCGGTCACCGACCTGGAATTCCCGGGGTTGTGCAGGGCGGTTATAGTGCCTTTGTTGCTGCTGCTGGGCCTGTGTCATGTGCTCCCGCACGAGGGGCATCACCCGTTCAATCCGGTCCCGCATGGCTTGAACATGTTCCACGGCCGACCTCTGGGCATCCGGCCGCTGCTGCTGCTCCCAGGCCTCTTTTGCCACGTCCAGCAGGCCTCGCGGCTGTTGGCGAACAGCAGCTCGAATGGGGTGAAGCCGGTGGAGGCCTGGGGCACCTCTCGCACCCGAAGAGGACGTGGGGAGCATCTGATCCCAGTCGCGTTTGTCCTCGGAGACAACCCTTCTCAACATTTGCTTTAGCGTCTGGTTGAAAGCGCGCTCACGAGTCCGTCCGTCTGGGGATGGTACACTGAGGTGCGCAGCTGCTGGATCCGTAGCAGCCGGCAGAGGTCGGCCATCACACGGGACATGAACGGGTGCCTTGGTCGGTCAGTATCTCCCGGGTATCCCCACTCTGGTGGACAGGGTGAAGAGCTCCTGGGCGATCGCCTTGATGGTGGCTTTGCGGAGTGGGATGGCTTCGGGTACGGGTGGCGTAGTCCACGATCACCAGGATGTGTTCGTGGGCGCGGGCAGACCTCGGCAGCGGCCCACCAGATCCATCCCGATGCGCTCGAAGGGCACCTCGATTATGGGCAGTGGGATAAGTGGACTAGGGGAGGTGGCCGGGCGAGTGGAAGCGGTCCCGGATCCTCTTGATAGTGTTGGCGGCCCGAGGTGTCCTGCCAGCGGGTAGGCGTGGGCGAGCTCCAGAATGGTGTCCACTTTCCTCGGGGCACCACCAGGAGCCGTTTCTCCTCCCCCTCCACTGGGCGACACAATAGAGTAGGCCGTTCTCCACAATGAAATGTGGAAGAGGATGGGGCGGGCCACGTCTCCTCTCCATCCATGAAATGCACTTGGTTCCAGCAATTCTTGAGCCGGTCATCCTCCGCTGGGCCCGGCCGAACGAGCCCCCTCCGACTACCTGTTGGAATACGCCAAAGAAAACATTAGTTGTAGGAGGAGGGGACTCACCATCTCTTCCGCTGTCTGATGCTAGGAGAACGGCAGGGCGGCGGTTTCCTCTCCTCTCTCGCCTCTTCCGGCGAGGGCTTCGGTGCTGACAGGCTGGGTCGCGGTGTGCAGCGCCTCCTCGGCACGCTGCCAGTCAGTCCGCCGAGGATGACCGGTACCGGCAGGTCCTGCACGAGGCCCACCTCCAGGGGCCAGCTTCCAACTGCGGTCATCAAGGTGATGAGGCGGGTGGAAACTTTCCTGGTGTCCCCGTGGACGCAGGTGAGTGGCAGCCGTTTCCGCGGTTCCGTGCGTGGGGGGTACCAGGCTGATGGTACTGCCAGAGTCAAGGAGGGCGCTGAACTTCCGCCCATTCAGGCCGATGGGGATTTCCGGTGCGGCGTGGGGAAGCTCCCGGGGGGGGCTGCAGCCTGCCAGCCACGCTCTAGGGGGGTTGGAGGCCTCTTCAGTCGGCATCGGCTCGTCTATCACGGTCGGGACCGCCGCCCTCTCCATCGGTCGCCGGGTGCCCTCCGGCGCGCGTCGCTCCTGGGACACCCTCTCGGGAAAAGATGGCGTTGCTCCCGGCCTCGACGCTGGGCGGCTTTCGCCAGCTCGACCGCATCAACCAACTCCAGGACGTTCTTGGGGTTTCTCATACCGACCGCCTGGCGGTAACTCCGAGAGAGCCCGCAGGAGCCGGTCTATCACCACCCTTTCCACGATGACGACGGGGTTGGTGTTCCGTCCAGGAGCCAGTGTTGCGCTAGCCGGGTAAGTTCGGCGGCCTGGGTCCTTGCCGGCCGGCGAGACTGGAAGACCCACTCTTGGAAGGCTTGGGCTGCGCGAGACCGGTGACAGACCGACCCTGCCCAAGATTTCCCTCTTTTAGGTCGTCATACACGTTCGCCAGGTCGGCCGGCATGCTGAAGTAGGCGCGCTGGGGCTCTCCTGACAGCAGCGGGGCCAACGCGGCGTGCCCAATCCCGCCGATCCCATCCTCGGTGGTTGCGACGCTCTCGAACATCTCGAGGTAGATTTCGGGTCGCCGCTGGCGGACATCTTGGGTAGCAGCTGGGCGGCTTGCATCCGAGGATCGGGCACGGCGAGGCGCGGTCGAGTGGCGGCGTGGAGGGCAGCGAGCTCCTGCTCGGTCTCGTCCTGTTGGGTAGCCAAAGCGTTTGACGATCTGTTGCTGGCAAATAGAAACCTCAGAGAGGCGTTGGAGGAACTCCTCCATCTTCGCCGGAAGCAAGCGCTGCCTGGGGGAAAACAAAGAGAAAAGTTGATGTTGTGGGGACCTTTAATAATGGCGGCGGCGTTCTTCCTTTTTCTCTTTGTTTTCTCTGTTCTCTTGTGCTTTAAAACTGCCCGCATTCTCCACCACTTGTGGTGAGGCAGAGGAAGCACAAGAGAAACAGGTGAATTGAAACCCGGAGGGTGTATTTATTAGACAATACACGGTGCGTGAGCGGTGAGTTTGGTGAGTCTGATGAGTGCGATGAGTGCAGCGGTGAGTCCGGTGAGTGCAGCGGTGAGTCGCCTCGGTGCTTCCCGTGCTCAGAACAGTGAGGAGTCCACAGTGAGGCAATAGGGGAATTAGCTCAGGTAGGCCCGTCACGTTGTAGCTTCTGGGAGACAAGAGAGAGACAACAGGTTAGCGTGCAGCCGGAGTCTTGTGGCTCACTGAAGCCGTCGCCTGGCCGGGCTTATCTGGCCCGCGGCTGAAGAGCTCCAGGTGTGGCGAATCCGTCGTTGAGTGGCTGGTGCAGGTGTTCGGTTTGTTCCCAGGGCAACACTGATGGATCCTCGGGGACTTCGTCACAATATATATAAATAATGTGACGAGTTGGCTGCACCTCCCTTGATTGTCATCATCACCTCGTGCTTTATTCACTGCCCTTCACCAGGCTCCTGACGGGAGTGGGCGTGTGTGAGAGGAGGCGCGTGGCATTGCACAGGTCTGGCGGCGTGTGATGAGGCACACCTGAAGTGCATCAAGCCTCATCACCGCCACTGTTAAATGTCGAGTGCGCCTCTCCTCGAGAGACCGGTCTCTTCCCCATGCATGCACGCTGCTGTCTTCATGGGTCCAGGAAGGGTGCGTGAGGGACTCGCCACGCCACCAGAGAAGCGAGCTGTCAGACTCCGTAGTCCTGGTGAAGACTGCACACTTGTGCTGCTGACGGTCCAGGATGCCGGGCTGTTTATCCCTTCTAGCTGCCATCTGGAGTTAGCAAAGGAGAGGCTGCGGGAAGAAGCCGCAGTCCCTCGTGCCCCGGACCAGAGAGGGGAGGGTGTGCAGGCACCAGACTCCGCCCCTTCTGGACCCTTCCCTCTGGAAAACTACCCGACCTGCACTCTCCTTGCAGCACGACAAGGACACCAGTTCCCCGTTTATTTTAGACACTCGTTCCCTAGACACTTTATTTTGTTTATTTTTGTTAATAAAAAAAGCCTCTCCGAGGCCTGACGCCACACCTACTGTGTCTGTTGTTAGCTCCTCCCACCACAATATTACTCATTTTCTTGAATGAGACTTTAAATGATTGTACTTTTACATTTTAAATCTCAGTCCAATGATGCATCACACATTGATTTGTTCTTTATTTTTACTAATAGATTCTCAGCTAAACTGATCTGATCTGAGAGTGAAGATTGTGTCATTGTTTTCTACAGGTTGGATTATTGTGGTATCACAGATGAAGGTTGTTCTGCTCTGGCTTCAGCTCTGAGATCAAACCCCTCACATCTGAGAGAACTGAGTCTGTCCTGGAATAAACTAGGAGCATCAGTAAATCTGCTCTCTGGTGTACTACAGGATCCTGACTGTAAACTGGAAATATTGTGGTAAGATTATATGACAGACTGTAAAATATTTGTCAAGTGAAAAACAAACCACCCCCAAAAAAGTCTGAAAACAAAATGACAAGTCACACAAAATGTAAAAATTAGGTATTGTTTGTGAATTAAATACTTGCTACTATTTGGATGAGACAATTGTCAATTAAGGTAGAGAGATACAGAAAGTAAAATATTGTCTGTTTTTCGTACATGTGTGGATTTCTGTGTTGATGTTAAACCTGTTTTTGCATTAGCAAACTAAGTGCAAATAGCCTGTCTTATTAGCAGACAAAATTACTGAAAGCAGTCAAATAAGACTGAGAATAAAGGACAGTGGATACAGATACGAATAACAGTGTAAAGCCCAGCTGTGTAATGAATAGTGGGATTAAACAGATTTGTATGAATCTCCACAGAAGACAATTTGGTCAAAATACTGACAGTGCAATAAAGAAATTAATTATTTTGTGGAATTATTAAAATTATTAATTGTGGTCTTTCACATTTTAAATCTCAGTCCAAAGATTCATCACACATTGATTTGTTCTTTATTTTTACTAATAGATTCTTAGCTAAACTGATCTGAGAGTGAAGAGTGTGTCATTGTTCTCTACAGGTTGAGAGATTGTGGCATCACAGATGAAGGTTGTTCTGCTCTGGCTTCAGCTCTGAGATCAAACCCCTCACATCTGAGAGAACTGAATCTGTCCTGGAATAAACTAGGAGAATCAGTTAATCTGCTTTCTGAAGTACTACAGGATCCTGACTGTAAACTGGAGAAACTGTGGTAAGATTATATGACGACATTGTAAAATATTTGTGAAGGAAAAAACTAATTAACCACACACACACACACACACACACACATCACTACTCCATACATATTGATACAGATCAAAATAACAGTGTAAAGCCCAGATATGTAATGAATAATTAGATTAGATTGTATTTTCTTGAATGAGACTTTAAAATGATTGTACTTTTACATTTTAAATCTCAGTCCAATGATGCATCACACATTGATTTGTACTTTATTTTTACTGATAGATTCTCAGCTAAACTTATCTGGTCTGACAATGAAGAGTGTATCGTTCTCTAACAGGTTGGATTATTGTGGCGTCACAGATGAAAGTTGTTCTGCTCTGGCTTCAGCTCTGAGATCAAACCCCTCACATCTGAGAGAACTGAGTCTGTACTGGAATAAACTAAGAAAATCATTGAATCTGCTCTCTGTTGTACTACAGGATCCTGACTGTAAACTAGAGAAACTGTGGTAAGATTATATATGACACACTGTAAAATATTTGTGAAGTGAAAAACAAAATCACCCCAAAAAAGTCTGAAAACAAAATGATAAGTCACACAAAATGTAAAAATTAGGTATTTTTGAATTGAATACTTGCTACTGATTGGATGAGACAATTTTCAATTAAGGTACAGAGGTACAGAAAGTAAAATATTTTCTGGCTCAGCTGTGTAATGAACAGTGGGAATAAACAGATTTGTATGAATCTCTACAGAAGACAATTTGGTTAAAATATTGACAATGCAATTGTTACAACCCACTCGTTAAGGATTGCAACACAAAAGATGGTCGGAGAAGGATGTCTAAACAAATACTTGTTCATTTGCATTTCAGAATTACAACAAATATTAGTAATGAAAAATAAATGTCTAAGGATATTTAAAGAAAATAATAAAAGGTAACAACAAAACTTAAACTACATAATATAAGGAATGTAGAAGAAGACCAGCAAGAAATAAACTAAGGCAAAATGAGACATTCCTGAGGGAGTGCCGTCAGACAACAAAAAAGGAGTTTTTAATACTTTAATGATTAATTAACAGGGTTATAATCAAAAAATAAAATAAAAATCTCTTGCTCTACTCGAATAAGATTAGGAGGCTCTGAATCGTCACACCTCCCACTCTAAAAAGAGGTTCCTGAAGAACCTCCAGCTCTCACCCTATCTCTAAGGGAGCGACCAGCCAATCTACGGAGGAAACTCTTTTCGACCGCTTGTATCCGGGATCTCATCCTTTCGGTCATGACCCAAAGCTCATGACCATAAGTGAGATTAGGAACGAAGATTGGCCGGTAAATCAAGAGCTTTGCCTTGCGGCTCAGCTTCTTCTTCACCAAAACCAGTACAGTGACCGCATTACTGCAGAAGCTGCACTGATCCACTGTGGATCTCTCGTTCCATCCTCCCCTCACTTGTGATCAAGACCCCAAGATACTTAAACTACTCCACCTGAGGCAGGAGCTCCCCACCAACCTGAAGTGGGCAAGCTATCCTTGTCCGACTGAGAACCATGGCCTCAGACTTAGAGGTGCTGATTCTCATCCCAGCCGCTTCACACTCAGCTGCAAACTGCCCCAGCGCACACTGTAGGTTTTGGCCAAATGCAGCCAACAGGACAACATCATCCGCAAAAAGCAGAGATGATATCCTGTGGTCACCATACCAGTCACCAAACTTGGGCGTTCCTCCCAATCATGCCCTCCAGGTGTCGCTCAACATGAACGTTGAAGTCCCCCAGCAAGGCGATAGAGTCCACGGTTGGAGCACTTTCCAGCACCCCTCCCAAGGACTCCAAGAAGGCGGGTACTCTACACTGCCATTCGGCCCGTGAGGCACAAATGACAGTCAGAGTCCTCCCCCAACCCGGAGTCGCAGAGAGGCGACCCTGTCATCCACCGGGTAAACTCCAACACATGGCGGCTAAGCTGGGGGCTATGAGCAAGCCCACACCAGCCCGCCGCCTCTCACTGCGGGCAACACCAGAGTAGTGAAGAGTCCAGCCCCTTGGAGAAGATGGGTTCCAGAGCCCAAGCTGCGTGTGGAGGTGAGCCCAACTATCTCTAGCCAGTACCATTCCATGTCCCTAAAACCAGATTCTGTGTCCAGGGGTTGGGTTGCTGAGGTCCCCGCCTTCGACTGCCAGCCCCTTACGGTCCCTCCTGCAAGTGATGGGCCCACGGGAGGATGGGCAAGACCCGGCCCTTAGGTGCTCGCATGCTGGCCCCTGCCTCAGACCTGGCTCCATCGCGGGGAAACGGCTGCGCCGCGCGCGCACCGGGTGACATCGCAACTATGTTATTTTTAGTTTTGTCAATAAGGGTGCTCTTTGTCTGGCTTGTCACCTAGGACCTGTTTGCCTTGGGAGTCCTGCAGGAGCATATAGCCCTGGACAACCTAGCTCCTAGAATCATTCAGGCACTCAAACCCCTCCACCACATTAAGGTGGCAATCCTAGGAGGGGAACTAACAAAATAACATACAAAATTATAAATAAGTATTAACATTGGTACTCATCTCCATTATTCCGCTCCATTCTACTCTTGGATTCCTGGGCCCTAGGACAAGAGAGGAAAAAACAAAGGAAAAGGGGAAAAAGACAAGAAAAGAAGAAAAAACAGCTACTGGTGGAATATCCTATATTTGTGAGAGAGCATCAGCAATTACATTATCAGTTCCACAGTTTCACAAATGTCTTAGATTTACCGCACATTCGATCCAAGTAAGTTAAGGGATTATGGTCTGTATATACAATAATAAGACTGGCAACAGAGCTTGAAATGCTGAACGGCTAAAACAAGAGCTATAGCCTCTTTTACCACAGTAGAATATTTTTGCTGATGATGGTTGAATTTCTTTGAAAAGTAACTGATTGGATGTTCAATTTCATTCAAGTCCTCTTGTAAAAGAGCACCAGCACCATAAGCACTAGTGTCCACTGCAAGTTAAAATCTCTTCTCATAATTTGGAGCAAGTAATACAGGAGAGTTAGCCAACAACAATTTTGCATGATCAAAAGCACACTGACCATTCTCTTAGGACTTAACAAGTAAAATTTTGACAAAACCCCTATAATAACACATCGTTCTGAAGAAATCGTCATAGGTCACATCTAGTAGTTGGAGTTGGAAAATTACAGATAGCATCAACTTTGGCGTTGATAGGTTTTACACAACCCTGGCCAACTAATTTGCGTAAATACGTCACAGTGGCCTTTTCTAGTAGGAACATCAGAAAAAGAGATGGAAACGAACTAATCAATTGAATTACATGATTCTTTTCTGGTTCACACAAATGAGACAAATGTTGGGCTAAATTAGAAAGAACTTCAGAATTAGCAAGGTGTCCCTCCACTACACCTCAAGAAGGTCCATTGTTCTCCCAGCTGTCAACCACCTCTGTAGTTGCGTCTGAAATACTTGGACATACACAGTTTCAGTAGTTGTTAAAACATCAGACAAAGAGGTTACTGGGACTCACATAGGATTTCAGTAAATTAACATGACAAACTTGTGTCTTCTTTCAACAATCTAGTGTGTTCAATAAGTAGTTGTTATTTGGATAACATTTCATAATTGTAAATGGTCCGGTAAATCTAGTCTGGAATGGACTAGATAAAACAGTTAATAAAGCCAGCACATGATCGCCAACCTGAAAACTTCTGGATTTTGACTTTCGTTCAAACAAGTTCTCCATCTTTCTCTGACACTTGCCTAACTTTCGAAGAGCAATAGCTCTAGCTTCATAGAGTCGATAACAAAAAATACTCACATAGTCATTCTCAGGTGGATTAGATGTTTTCCATTCATCTGCCAAAACAGCAATAGGACCTCTGAAAGTATGTCCAAACACCAACTCATTTGGGCTAAACCCTGTGCTCTCTTGCACAACCTCATGAATTGCCAAAAGCATCCAAGGAAGTCCATCCTCCCAGTCACAATCAAGTTCAACACAATATGATCTTAAAACAGACTTGTGTGTCTGGTGGAACCGTTCTAAACCTCCTTGACTCTGAGGAATATACACACTTGAAATGCTGTGTTTAACCTTGAGTTGCTGCATGACTTTAGAAAACTGTCTGGACATAAATTTTGAGCCCTGATCAGACTGAATGTGTTTTGGAATGCCAAAAACAGACATGAAACTTGTTAAAGCTCTAAGAATAGACTTTGTTGCTATTGATCTCAAAGGATAAGCTGCAGGATAACATGTAGACTGGCTCATCACAGTGAGCAAATAAGCATGCCAAGCCTTTGATCGAGGTAATGGACAAACACAATCATTGATCAAATATTCAAAAGGATTAGCAACCACAGCAATAGGTTGTAGAGGAGCCAATGGGATTTTCAAATTTGGCTTCCCAGTCATTTGGCAAGTGTGACAGGACTGTATATACTGACTCACATCCCGCTTTAGTCTAGGCCAATAAAATTCCCTTAAAATTCTATCACAGGTTTTTGTTTCTGAGAGCAAAGCAGCCACCTCTAAGACGGAGCCTTCCGTTCTTCTCAGACCTCCACAGTGAGCTGTCGAGGTCCTGGGAAGGCCGTACTCGCTCGAGTTCTCTCCCCACTGCCATTTGTCACTACGGCAATGTGGCGTGAGTCGCGAGTACGGCTATAAGGCGATGCCCGGGTGGAACAGTCTCTCGCCACCTATCTGTCCCCGGCGTGGCGTCGTCTTTGAAGGCTCCGACTTTACCATCAAAGCCGCTTAGAACAACGTCGGCTTTGGTGGCTGGGAATGCGTGGCAGCGGGTGGCTGAAGGAGGTCGACGAGGGAGAGGGGTCAAGTCCGCTGACCTCTGCCTCCCGCGTCACAAAGGAGACCGCCCGCTATGGGGCGGTCTATGGCATCCTTTGTGGCAGCGGAGAGGCATCTTTGGCTGACCCTGTCTAACATGAAAGAGAAGGACAGGGTCTACCTGCAACCTTCTGGCCTGTTATATATATATATATATATATATATATATATATATATATATATATATATATATATATATATATATATATATAAACACAGCACTTCTTATATATATATATCCCAGACGAGCCCCCAATTTTATGTTACGACCGCTTGTTAAAGTCTGCAACATAAAAGACTGTTGGAGAAGGATGTCTAAACAAATACATGTTTATTTGCGTTTCAGAAATACATCACAAATATTAGTAATTAAAAATAAGGATATCTAAAGAAAATAATAAAGGTAAAGACAAAGCTTAAACTACATAATATAAGGACTGTAGAAGAAAACCAACAAGAAGTTAACTAAGGCAAAATGATTCCTGAGGAAAACTATCACCCCAGGAGTGCCCGTCAGAAAACAAAAAAATTGCAGGTTTAAATACTTTAACTAATGGTCAGTTAACAGGGTAAACATCACTGAATCAGGTTCGTGTGGATAAATCCCAAAGACTTATTGATGGCTTCACAAAAGGTTTTAAATGACAAGGGATACTTTACACATAAGTTTATCCAGCAAGAGTTGAGCATCAAACCATGCCAAACACAAAAAAAAAAAACAAATAACAAACCCCATCAAATTACTTCATAAAAGGAAAGAGACCTTGTGATTCACACAATTCATCAACCGTAATTACTACTTAAAATCTAGCTCAACTCTGCATCAACATTAGACATATAGTGTCCTCCTTGGAATAAGCAACGGAAAAAAAAAAAAAAAAACTAGTCCGCCCCAAAGGCCGGTCCAAATTAATTTGGCCCAATTAACAGTTCAAAGTAAAACAAGAGCAACAAATGGGCTCCGTGAGAGCTGAAACACATAATAATAAACACATAGAAGTTAAGTGTCCCCAACAAAGCAAGCCAGAGGCGACAGCGGCAAGGAACCAAAACTCCATCCATACAAAATGGAGATAATGCAGGCTAAAAATCCCTTAACGGATTTGAATAATAAAAGTGTGTTAGTGTGTTATGTGTGTCATGATTGAGGAGTTTGAGGCATGCGGATCCATTCATGCAGGCTTTTATTGAGCAAAGGCATGCTCAAAGCAAGCAGGCATCAAATCACAACAAACAGGAGTATCAGAGGCAAGGCAACAACAGAATCCAAAAACAGGTCGAGTCAGGCAGCAAACAATCACAGTATCAAAACAATCCAACAACAAGCTAACAATACAACCTTCAGGTGAGGGGCCTGCTACAGTATTTATAGTGTTTTAACAGCAAGTAGCATCAGAGGGAGTGATCACAGATCACCCAGAGGTAAGAGCTCCCTCTGCTGGCTTGGTGACATAGCCCCCTCCTAGGAGCGACTCCTGGCGCTCAAACGAAACAAAAAAACAAAAACTGGGAGCTTGGGAGGAGGTTCGGTGGAGAATGAGTCCCGAGAGGGGTCGGCAAACAGAGTCCAGGGAGGAACAGGCGGCAGGAGTAGCCAGGAGAAGACAGAGGGGTCTGGCCATCATAGTCCATGGTGGAGCCGACGGAGGGAGGAGCCATAGAGGAGGCGCGCCATCGACACCATGGGACCGACCGATGGCGGCGGAGCAGGTGGTGGAGGAGACTGATGCGGAGGCGGAGAGCCGAAGAGCCAGGGTGACACAGAAGCGCTGGAGGTCCAAGGCGATGCTGCAGGCTTCGACGACCGATGCGTGAGACAGGGGGCGAGAAGGACGCGGCGGAGCCAGAGCAACAGAAGACAGAGGTGGAGCCGGAGGGAAGGAGGAGCCTGACAGAGCCGGAGGGATGGAGGGGGCGAGGCGAAGAGGAGAGGAATCCTGAGGCGACGGATGGTCGATGACCGACCAAAGCGGAGCGAGAGAGACGATGGAGACTGGCAGACCGTGGCGAGCACCAGATGGTGAGCAGAGGATGAGTGCAAGGGCTACTGGGAGGGTGGTTTAACTTGAGGCGCACGCGGCGCGGGCACTGGAGGGGCGCATGAGGCGCTGGCACTGGAGGGGCGCGACGAGGCACGGGCACTGGACGGGCAGACGCACGAGGCGCTGGGCAGGCGGCCATCTTGTTCAGTGGATCAGGGCAGGCGGCCATCTTGGGAAGCGGCGCAGGGCAGGCGGCCATCTTGGGAAGCGCGCGCAGGGCAGGCGGCCATCTTGTGCAGCGGCTCTGGGAAGGCGGCCATCTTGTACAGCGCTCTGGGAAGGCGGCCATCTTGTGCAGCGGCTCAGGAAGGTGGCCATCTTGTGCAGCGGCTCGGGAAGGCGGCCATATTGTGCAGCGGCTCGGTGGAAGGCAGCCATCTTGGCCAGCGACTCGGGAAGGCGGCCATCTTCGACTCCTGTACTTCGGACTGGGGATATTGTTGGACAGTGGAAGGAATACTTTGAGGTTCTCCTCAATCCCGCCAATGCGTCTTCTATTGAGAGAGCAGAGGTCGGGGACCTGGGGGGACTCGACCATCACCCTGGCTGAGGTCACTGAGGCTGTTGAGAAGCTCCTCAGTGGAAAGGCACCAGGGGTGGACGAGATCCGCCCGGAGTACCTCAGGTCTCTGGATGTTGTGGAGTTGTCTGACACGCCTCTGCAGCATCGCATGGATGCGGGGACAGTGCCTCTGGACTGGCAGAGCGGGGTGGTGGTTGCTCTTTATAAGAAGGGGGACTGGAGGGTGTGCTCCAACTAAAGGGGGTCACACTTCTTAACCTTCCTGGGAAAGTCTATGCCGGGGTACTGGAGACGAGAATTTGTTCGATAGTTGAACCTCGGCTTCAAGAGGAACAATGCGGGTTTCATTCTGGACGTGGAACACTGGACCAGCTCTATACCCTCTTCAGGGTACTGGAGGTTCTGGGAGTGTGCCCAACAAGTCCACATATGTTTTGTGGATTTGGAGAAGGCATTTGACCGGGTTCCTCGTGGTGTCCTGTGGGGGTGCTCTGGGAATAGGGGGTAAGGAGCCCATTGTTAAGGGCTGTCCGGTCCCTGCATGATCATTTCTGCTTATTGCGGATGATGTTGTCTTGTTGGCTGCATCTGGCCAAGACCTACAGTGTGCGCTGGGGCTGTTTGCAGCTGAGTGTGAAGCGGCTGGGATGAGAATCAGCACCTCCAAGTCTGAGGCTATGGTTCTCAGTCAGACAAGGGTGGCTTGTCCCCTTCAGGTTGGTGGGGAGTTCCTGCCTTGGGTGGAGTAGTTTAAGTATCTTGGGGTCTTGTTCGCCAGTGAGGGAAGGATGGAACAAGAGATTGACAGAGGGATGATGATTTTCTGTACTAGTCGCCTCCAAAGCAGTATCTACAGCCCTCGCATTCTTACTGTCCTCAATTAAAGTTTGGATGCGTGTCTAATTCTAAAACTGTCTTTGTCAGCCTATTTCCCTGCATTTATCACATGTGAATCCTGATCGCTGACACAGAAAGATAAACTATACATGTGGCAAGTGGTGCAAGTGACGATAGAAGGAGCAGCCATTTACTCACCGTAAGTGATGGAAAATTTACTTACCACTCTTGTTTGACAAGCTTGTTAAAACGAAGCGAACGAGCACGAGGAACAAATGAAAACGAGCGGAAAAGAAGCCAATAATAGGCGCGTAAACGTGGGTGGGAACAAAAGTGAATCAGCTAACGAGTACTAACTCACCGCCGAGTTTTAGATTAAAGCGAGCGAACGAACAACAGTTGAATTAGTTAGATTAGTTTGATAGATAGTATCAGCGGTATTTAGATAATTCAATTATATTTGATCGCTAGAGAACAGAAGGTGATAAATTGAAGAGCTAAGCTACATGGAGCTACAAACAAATGAACCTCTCAGCAGACTGGAGCAATGTGTAGCTACTGTGTATATAGTACTAAGATACTGTACTGAGTGTTCTCAAGGGTGATTTGGAAAGAGTTTTTTGTATACTTTATTTTGGTATTTGATTATCTGCCCTCTCAGAACACAGAAAGGGATCATTTTGGTTTGCTTTATTATGATTATGATTTTTTTTTCTTCTCCAAAGGAGCTATTGCATAAATTTAAAACAATAAATCTTTATTATTCTTTTTTTTAGCTCTTTACAAATTTGTATTTAATTGAATCTACCAAGTTAATTCATTTTCAAATTGAAAACTGAGTTTCTATGGATTTAAAAAGGGGAAAAAATAATTGTTTGAGTAGAGTTTGCATAGGGGAAAGAAATAACTTAAACCTTACATTTTTAATTAAACAAGGAAAAGAGGAAAATACCAGCCTAATTCACCATCTAATTGTCGGGGTTTCCAGGATTCTTCTGGTACAAATATTAAATTAACCCCTTGGGGTGAAAGAAGGGGTTACGTTTATTTTTACTAAAAGATTCTCAGCTAAACTGATCTGAGAGTGAAGAGTGTGTCATTGTTTTCTACAGGTTGGATTATTGTTGCATTACAGATGAAGGTTGTTCTGCTCTGGCTTCAGCTCTGAGATCAAACCCCTCACATCTGAGACACCTGAGTCTGTCTGGGAATAAACTAAGAAAATCATTGAATCTGTTCACTGACTTACTACAGAATCCTGACTGTAAACTGGAGATACTGTGGTAAGATTATATATATGATTATTAAATTTGTCAAGTAAAAAAACGAATAAGAAGAATCAGTGAAGTTAAACTTTACAGAAAACGCACTTTGTCTAATTGTACTGCGCATGAAAATGAATTATATAAATGACACTGATAGGAGCATGTCACGGACATAAGAACTCATCATTGCATGCTATTTTAAAGTTTATGAGCCCCACTTGTGATTATGAGGTTGACTAATTACAGTGATCAACTATTTTTATTGTGTATGTGTGTGTAATTGGAGAATATAAGATAAAAATGTAGCTTCACTCTAGTCATTCTATATTAAATTGTTTAATTCCGTGGTCTATAAATATAAATATTTTTATCTCTCCCAGTGTGTCTGTGCAGGGCCAGCGTGCAGTTTGTATCCGTGGGCCCTGTTTGAAATTGTTTTATTTGTATTTTTGTTTTTTATTTTTTGTGTTATGTACAGTGTTTAGGTTTTCATGTTTGTAGGTATCTAGATACAGAAACTGTATAATCAAATGTAAAATAGCACTGTATAGTATTTTCACAACTATCAATAATTTGTTAAATAATAAAAACAATTATATCTGGTGTCTGAATTATTATAATTTTTTTGTCTGTGGATTCATTCTTGTTAAAAAATACAAAGTATGTCATTTAAGAGCAGTGAGTGATCGTCTTTCATTTCATTAAGGATACAGACAGCAGTTAGTAAATTAGACGCTGTCACTTTAAGAGACAACTGATCCATTATAACATTTATATACACATCCAATTTCTTTCTCAACTGCACATTTTTCTAGGATACTCTCCAAGACAGGTATTTTGGCATTTTTACGAGCTGAAAAGAACACGTCACATCTCTGTTTATCAATTAGCACCAACAGCTGCTTACATAAAATTCAAGGCATTCATGTTTTCCTACAAAACCACAAACTTTCAGCTGATAAAAACGTTAATAGCCAATCAGAATCCATTGACTTTAAAGAGCTTGAGCATTTATAAGTCTGTGCAGATTATAATAAACAGGTGTGAACAGGCTTATAATGTCCATGAATCATCTTATCCTGAGATAAGGAGCTTGTCTGATGCCTTTATCTGAGCATGATCAAATATGAGTGGCTTTATTGTTCTGTCTAATATCAATCAATCAATCATTTTTATTTATATAGCGCTTTTAACAACACAGGTTGCATCAAAGCACTGTACAGTATAATGACAGGCATGTATAATGACGAGAGTGACCAATTTCTTATTAAATGCAGAGACGGTCTCTGTAGTCAGTTCAACGATAGTCACTAGAAGTTAAGTGTCCCCAACCAAGCAAGCCAGAGGCGACAGCGGCAAGGAAACAAAACCCCATGCATACAGAATGGAGAAAAAAAACCTTGGGAGAAACCAGACTCAGTTGGGGTCAGTTCTCCTCTGACCGGACGCCCAGCACTTAACTTCCTGTTCAATTTTAAACACAACTGTGTCAGTTAGTGTAAATGACTTAGTGTGTGTAAGTGTGTGTGTGTGCATCAGAATCTGGTGATCTGTCCAAGCGCATCTAGGTTTTCTGGTCTCTGATGAACATAATCTCTGGGTGCTGATCCACCATCTAGTCTGGATACAAACTGTGAAAACAGATTGAGAAAGAAACAGGACTAATATTAGCGTAGATGCCATTCTTTTTACGATGTCACAAGTACATCGTATTTTAGGAGTAGTGTTCCCGGTTCCAGCAAATCTAAGTAATGCAGCCTAAAAATCCTTTTATTATACATGGATTTGAATAATAAAAAGTGTGTTAGTGTGTTATGTGTAGACTAAGTTAAAAGATGTGTCTTTAATCTAGACTTAAACTGGCAGAGTGTGTCTGCTTCCCAAACAGAGTTTGGGAGATTGTTCCAGAGTTTAGGTGCTAGATAGGAAAAGGATCTGCCGCCCGCAGTTGATTTTGATATTCTAGGTATTATCAGATGGGCAGAGTTTTGAGAACGCAGTGGGCGTGCAGGACTATAATGTGATAAGAGCTCGCTCAAGTATTGAGGAGCTAAACCATTCAGGGCTTTATAGGTAATAAATAAGATTTTAAAATCTATCCGATGTTTGATAGGGGCCAGTGCAGTGTTGACAGAACCGGGCTAATGTGATCATACTTCCTAGTTCTAGTAAGGACTCTGGCTGCTGCGTTTTGGACTAGCTGAAGTTTGTTTATTAAGCGTGCAGAACAACCACCCAATAAAGCATTGCAATAATCTAACCTTGAGGTCATAAACGCATGAATTAATATTTCTGCATTAGAGGTTGAAAGCATAGGTCGTAATTTAGATATATTTTTAAGATGGAAAAACTCAGTTTTACAGATGCTAGAAACATGGTTTTCGAAGGAAAGATTGCTGTGAAACAGCACACCTAGTTCCTAACTGATGATGAAGAATTAACAGAGCAGCCATCAAGTGATAGGCTGTGTTCTAGATTATTATATGTGGGGTTTTAGGTCCAATTATTAGCACCTCTGTTTTTCAGAATTTAACATTAAGAAGTTACTCATCATCCAGCTTTTTATATCGACTATGCATTCTGTTAGATTCTCAGTTTGGTGTGTAGACTCTGGACTTCTGCAATGACAAATGAACAAGGGATTGTCCTGATTCACTGATTGCTCTTAGATAGGTACAGACACCATATCCAGCAACACTTGCATCTGAAAAATGATGGAGTTCATGTCTCTGAACTTCTTGAAAATTTGCTGGAAGATAGCATTGATCAATCTTGACATGAGCAAGGTTCTTTAGATCTAGAAGCCAGGACTCCCACTATGACTTAAGCTCATTTGAGAGTGGTGTATCCCAGTGTGTCTTGTCAAGACACATTTGCTGCAACATTTGCTTGCCAAATAAAACGAAAGGTGCCACAAAGCCAAGTGGGTCATAAGCGGATGCTACAGTTGACAAAGCTCCTCGTCTGGAGAGCGAACGCTCACTCACGACTACTCAAAACTGGATATGGTCTGAAGCAACCCTCCATTTAACCACTAAAGCTCTTTCAATTGGTTGCTCGCCCAGTGCTAGGTCTTGGTTTCTCACTGACTCTACACAATCGTCTCTAGGGAGAGAGTCAAGAACTTGTGGGCTATTAGAAACAAACTTGTGCTTCTGCAATTTACTGCAGAGTTGTTTCGCTTCATGGATTAGGTTAATTGCCTCTTCTTCTGAGTGGAAGCTGATAAGGCCATCATCCACCTAAACGTTTCTTTCAATGAATCATATAGTTGCTTCACTGAACTGACCTTGACCTTGTGCCGCTATGTACTTGAGACCAAAGTTTGCGCAGGCTGGCGAAGAGGCAGTTCTGAACAAATAAACACGCATTTGGTACTCTGATGGACTCTGTCCCACCAAAGGAAATGGAGGTAGTCTTGATCTTTGGCTGTAACTCTGAACTGGTGAAACATACGTTTCTATGTTGCACATCACTGCCACGGACCCTTGCAAAACCAGCACAAGATACCTATCAGGGTGTTGGTTAGTTATGGCCCTGTGAGCAGGTGATCATTTAATGACATGCCTTTATACTTTGCTGAGCAATCAAATGCTACTCTTATTTTTCCAGGTTTTTGGGGGAGATACACCCAATGGTGCGGAATGTACCAGGCAGGGCCTTTGTTCAGTTCTTCAAGTGGGACCCTTTCTGCATCTCCACGCTCTAGTGTTTCTTTCATGAACGTTGTATAGTCACTGCGATATTGTTTATGTCTTTCAAGTCTCTTCTGGAGACACTTAAGTCTGTGTTCTACACAGCTCTTATTGTTGCCAGATCCGATCTGTCCTCCTTAAATGGCAAAGGTAGCTCATAATGTCCGTCTATTGTTATTTTCACACCTCCTTCCTTTATAGAAATAAAGCGTTGATCCTCTTGGGAGAAGAAAGAATCTTTTACCTTTCTTTCGTTGAAATCAGACTCGAGGGTGTGATTACTTTGACACTCTTGTATAGGTTACAGGAAGAGGATTCTCTTTGAGGAATAGAAGTCTCTGACTTTCAGCCCAGACAGCCTTTCACTAGGAATGACTGTATCTCTGGTTGGGTGACAGCGTAGAAAGGTTTAAATGTACATGTCTCTTGTCAGAGTCCAGAGCATCTGCCTTTTCTTGTAGAATCAATGTAGTGTCACTCTGACTGTCTAAAAAGGGCATATAGCAGGATTCTGATTTCGTGTTCTGGATAGTTTTCAAGATGGCGCGCGAATGGCAGCCTCGGTGCTTCGCTCTCAAGTGCTCGTGTTGTTTTTGTTAGTTTTTCCTGTTTTTTGTTTATCAAACACCATCGTTTTTACCAGGGATGAACTGCTGAACATTCGGCAGACCACTCCGCAAAATATTTCACCGGTCTTTGATTATTCCGACGTCTTGTTGAACATCGTAGTTAGCAGGGCAGCGGTGCTGGTCAAAAGCCTAACTAAGGCCGCGCAGACGGGGAAGCGGGCGGCGCTTGTGAAACTCAGACAACGTGGACTCCGAACGCCGTTGCCCAGCATTCACTTGGCGAACCTCCGCTCTCTACCCAACAAAATGGACGAACTTCTTCTGCTTACCCGGACTAACAGGGATTTCTCAAACTCTGCTGCTCTGTGTTTCACGGAAACCTGGCTAAACGATGCAATTCCAGACAGCGCATTAAGTCTGCCGGGCTTTCAGCTGTTTAGAGCGGATCGCGTCGCAGAATTAACGGGGAAATCGCGCGGCGGCGTGGACGTGCTTTTACATCAATGAAAGGTGGTGTACAGATGTAACTGTGTTAAAGAAGATGTGTTGCGCCGATGTAGAAGCACTCTTCATTAACTGCAAGCCTTTCTACTCGCCGCGGGAGTTTTGCTCGTTTATTCTGGTGTGTGTTTACATCCCTCCGCAAGCGCACGTGAGCCTGGCTTTACAAAAACTCGCCGATCTGATCACAGAGACTGAGCAACAACACCGGACTCAGTTTTAATCATTCTAGGGGACTTTAATAAAGCCAACCTCTCACGTGAACTGCCAAAATTCAGACAGCACGTTACCTGTCCAACCAGAGACCATAACATACTGGATCACTGCTACACCGCAATAAAGGATGCTTATCACTCCGTCCAACGAGCTGCCCTGGGACTTTCTGATCACTGTTTGGTCCATCTCATACCGACCTACAGGCAAAAGCTGAAATCAGCTAAACCTGTTCTTAGGACTGTAAAAAGATGGACTAACGAAGCAGAGTGGGACTTACAAACCTGCTTTTCTCTCACTGATTGGACTGTCTTTGAAGCTGCTGCCACAGATCTGGACGAGCTCACAGAAACTGTAACATCATATATTAGTTTCTGTGAGGACATATGTATTCCTACCAGGACTTATTTAACTTACAACAATGACAAACCATGGTTCACTGCTAAACTCAGTCAGCTCCGTCAAGCCAAAGAAGATGCTCGCAGGATAGGGGACAGAGCCTTGTATAAGCAGGCCAAGTACACACTAGAAAAGGAGATCAGAGTGGCGAAGAGGAATTATTCTGAAAAGCTTTGCACCCAGTTCTCCTCTAGTGACACCGCTTCTGTGTGGAAAGGTCTGAAAGACATCACCAATTACAAGACACCACCCCCCAGCACTGTGGCAAATCAACAACTGGCAGACGACCTGAACGAGTTCTACTGCAGGTTTGAAAAGGAACCATTCTCACCTCCTGTAATCCCCCTCTCCCCCACACCTGCCCTTCAACTCAGCGAAGATGACGTGTGCCAGGTCTTCAGGAAGAACAAAAGAAGAAAGGCACCAGGCCCAGACGGTGTGGCTCCAGCCTGTCTGAAAACCTGTGCTGACCAACTGGCCCCCATCTTCACTCAGATCTTCAACAGATCATTGGAGCTGTGTGTAGTACCTTCATGCTTCAAACGCTCCACCATCATCCCCATCCCAAAGAAACCCAAAATTAATGGACTTAATGATTTCAGACTCGTGGCTCTAACGTCTGTGGTCATGAAATCATTTGAAAAACTGGTTCTGGGTTATCTGAAGGACTTTACAGGACCCCTACTGGACCCCCTGCAGTTTGCGTACAGAGCAAACAGGTCAGTGGACGATGCAGTCAATATGGGACTGCATTATGTTCTGCAACACCTAGACAGACCAGGGACTTATGTGAGGATCCTGTTTGTGGACTTCAGTTCGGCCTTCAACACCATCATACCAAACCTCCTCCACCCCAAACTAACGCAGCTCTCGTCCACCTCCGTCTGTCAGTGGATCAGCAGCTTCCTGACAGACAGACACCAGGTAGTGAGGCTGGGAAAATTCTCATCCAGCACCTGCACAACCAGCACTGGAGCCCCTCAGGGTTGTGTCCTCTCCCCACTGCTCTTCTCCCTCTACACGAATGACTGCACCTCTAAAGACGCCTCTGTCAAACTCCTGAAGTTTGCAGACGACACCACAGTCATCGGCCTCATACAGGACGGTGACGAGTCTGCTTACAGACAGGAGGTCAAAGAGCTGGCTGAGTGGTGCAGTCTGAACAACTTGGAGCTCAACGCGCTCAAAACAGTGGAGATGATAGTGGACTTCAGGAGGAACTCCCCTACACTCCCCCCACTCACCATCATGGACAGCACTGTGGTAACAGTGGAGTCATTCAGGTTCCTGGGCACCACAATCTCCCAGGACCTGAAGTGGGACACTCACATCGACTCCATTGTTAAAAAGGCCCAGCAGAGATTGTACTTCCTTCGTCAGCTGAGGAAGTTCAACCTGCCACAGGAGGTGCTGAAACAGTTCTACTCGGCCATCATACAATCCATCCTCTGCACTTCCATAACTGTCTGGTTCAGCTCAGCTACCAACTATGACCTCAGAAGACTACAGAGGGTAGTCAGGACTTCTGAGAGAATCATTGGTACAACCCTCCCCACTCTCCAAGAACTGTACCTATCCACATTAAAAAAGGGTTAAGAAAATCACTCTGGACCCCTCACATCCCGCACACTCCATCTTCGAACTGTTGCCGTCTGGTCGCCGCTACAGAGCACTGAGTACCAGGACAGCCAGACACAGGAACAGTTTCTTCCCCCAGGCAGTCCATGTCATGAACACTTGAGGACACTTATTTATTTAACATACAGATTTGCACACAACACTGCACAAAAATAATTCCTGTTACACTTGAATGTTTATAGTATATATTTTTATTTTTTTCTATTTTTTATATTTGCTGTGTTGCACATTTTATTTTTATTTTTTTGTATGTTGTACATAATTCTCTTTATATCTGTCTTGTCTTGTTATTGTGTTGCACTGTAGAGTTTTTGTCACTAAAACAAATTCCTCATATGTGCAAACATTCCTGGCAATAAAGTGATTCTGATTCTGATTCTGATTGTTGTGGATAACCAAACTGGACTGATTGTGGATGTGAGGTTACTGCTATTGTTTTGGACTACACGGTGTGATATTGTCTCATTTTGGTGCTTCTTTAATTTGTTTGATTTCCTTTGTGTCTTTTATGCTTTTGCTTTCATTTTGTTCCTTGTCACTTTCTTTGTTCTTTCTGATTTCCTTGTCCCATGTAAACAGATTGGATGTTTTCATTTGCATGTGTCACAAACACTTCTCTTTCCACATTTGCATAAAGAAAACCATTTAAGCGAAATAATACCAAAAATAATCATATACTCACACTTGACCGCTATCAGTTTGTAGCACTAAATGAGGAGGTATCATATCGCTCACAAATGAAATATGGAGTTCCTCAAGGCTCAGTGCTAGGACCGTTACTTTTTAATCTATACATGTTACCTCTGGGAGATATTATCAAGAGACATGGTGTTAGCTTTCACTGCTATGCTGATGATACTCAGCTCTATATTTCAGTGCAGCCTGGTGATACACACCAAACTGAGAATCTAACAAAATGCATAGTCGATATAAATAAACTGGATGATTAGTAACTTCTTAATGCTAAATTCAGAAAAAACAGAGGTGTTAATAATTGGACCTAAAACCCCACATATAATAATCTAGAACACAGTCTAACACTTGATGGCTGCTCTGTTAATTCTTCATCATCAGTTAGAAACCTAGGTGTGCTGTTTGACATAATCTTTCCTTGAAAACCATGTTTCCATCATCTGTAAAACAGTGTTTTTCCATCTTAAAAATATATCTAAATTACGACCTATGCTTTCAAACTCTAATGCAGAAATATTAATTCATGCGTTTATGACATCTAGGTTAGATTATTGTAATGCTTTAATGGGTGGTTGTACTCCACGCTTGATAAACAAACTTCAGCTAGTCCAAAACGCGCAGCAGCTAGAGTCCTTACTAGAACTAGGAAGTATGATCATATTAGCCCGGTTCTGTCAACACTGCACTGGCTCCTATCAAACTTCGGATAGATTTTAAAATATTATTAATTACCTATAAAGCCCTGAATGGTTTAGCTCCTCAATACTTGAGCGAGCTCTTATCACATTATAGTCCTGTACGTCCGCTGCGTTCTCAAAACTCTGGCCATCTGATAATACCTAGAATATCAAAATCAACTGCTGGTGGCAGATCCTTTTCCTATCTAGCACCTAAACTCTGGAACAATCTCCTAACTCAGGAAGCAGACACACTCTGCCAGTTTAAGTCTAGATTAAAGAAACATCTTTTAACTTAGTCTACACATAACACACCAACACACTTTTATTATTCAAATCTGTTAAAGGATTTTTAGCCTGCATTAATTAGATCAGCTGGAACCGGGAACACTACTCCTAAGACATGATGTACTTGTGACATCGTAAAAAGAATGACATCTATGCTAATATTAGTCTTATTTCTTTCTTAATCTGTTTCACAGTTTGTATCCAGACTAGATGGAGGATCAGCACCCAGAGATTATGTTCATCAGAGACCAGAACACCTAGATGCGCTCTGTAGACAGATCACCAGATCTTGATGCACACACAAACACACACACACACACACACACAAGTCATTTACACTATCTGACACAGCTGCGTTTAAAATTGAACTGACAGTTAAGTGCTGGGCGTCGGTCAGAGGAGAACTGGCCCCAACTGAGTCTGGTTTCTCCCAAGTTTTTTTCTCCATTCTGTATGAATGTGGTTTTGGTTCCTTGCCACTGTCGTCTCTGGCTGGCTTTGTTGAGGACATTTAATTTCTAATGATTATCGTAGGATTGATTACAGAGACCGTCTCTGCATTTAATAACAAATTGTTCAATCTCGTCATTATACATCCCTGTCATTGTATTCTTCTGCTTTATACTGTTCAGTGCTTTGATGCAACCTGTGTTGTTAAAAGCGCTATATAAATAAAAATTATTGATTGATTGATTTATTCCATGGGGCAATTTAATGTCTGGCAGCAGGTTGATGCTACAGTCCCAGGCCCAGTGAGGATATGAAGTTTCTCGCAGCACCTAGGTTCCTAACTGATGATGAAGAATTAACAGAGCAGCCATCAAGTGATAGGCTGTGTTCTAGACTACTATATGTGGGTTTTTAGGTCCAATTATTAGCACCTCTGTTTTTTCAGAATTTAGCATTAGGAAGTTACTCATCATCCAGCTTTTTATATCGACTATGCATTCTGTTAGATTCTCAGTTTGGTGTGTATCACCAGGCTGCGCTGAAATATAGAGCTGAGTATCATCAGCATAGCAGTGAAAGCTAACACCATGACTCCTGATAATATCTCCCAGAGGTAACATGTACAGGTTGAAAAGTAACGGTCCTAGCACTGAGCCTTGAGGAACTCCATATTTCACTTTTGAGCGATATGATACCTCCTCATTTAATGCAACAAAGATTTATCAGACCATCCACATCCCCAGCGGCATCTAGCTTCTTTTTCGTTGCTAAGAAGGACGGGGCCTACGCCCATGCATTGATTAGCGAGTTCTTAATGATGGCACAGTAATGTTTGCTTACCCCCTTCCGCTAGTTCCCTTGGCTCTCGAAGAGCATCTTCTCCAAACTAGACTTGCACAGTGCCTACAACCTCATCCAGAAGGAGATGAATGGAAAACCACCTTTATCACCCCAGCCGGACACTATGAATATCAAGTCATGCTGTATGGACTTGCCAATAGCCCCTACATATTCCAAAACTTTATGAACAAGATCTTCCGTGATTACCTTTACAAGTTCACCATTGTTTACATCGACGATATACTCATCTAACCTGAAAGAACACCACTCTCACATCCTTCAAGTCCTTCAACACCTGTGACAGCACATATCTCAAAACTGACAAATGTGAATTCCATCAAACTTCCATCTCCTTCATCGGGTGCGTGATCTTAGCTAAAGTGGTTTGCATGGAACCTGAGAAGGTGGAAGCGGTTACCAACTGGTTACCAACTGGGCGGAACCTCACACCGTGAAAGAATCAAAAAGCTACTTGGGGTTTGCCAACTTTCCAACTTTGCCAACAATCCGCACCACTAACCTCCCTTCTTAAAGGAGGACGACACACCCTCTCCTGGACTCCTGAAGCGCATCGAGCCTTCTCTGAATTAAAACACCTCTTCACCACAGCTCCTATCCTCCCAGAATCCCAGAGGACATTCTATCTGATCGGGAACCACAGTTCATATCCAGGGTCTGACGAGCCTTCTTCCAGTTGCTAAGAACTTCAGTCAGTCTATCCTCCAGAAATCACCCTCAAACTAATAGCCAGACCAAGCGGAAGATTCAGAAAATCTCCCGTTACCTCACGTACCTTTGCTCACAACATCAGGAGTCCTGGAGCCAGTATTTACCGTGGGCAGAGTATGCACAGAATTCTTTACGACAAACTTCCACTGGTCTAACCCCTTCCAGTGTGTTTTTAGGATATCAACTGGCACTATTCCCATGGTCTGGAGACGCTTTGGAGGTGCCCGCGGTGAATCACTGGTTCCAGGAGAGCGAGATGGTGTGGGACACATGTCCACCTGGCAGTCCGGAGGTATACTGTCAAAGATTACCTCATCCCACTTATTTACCAGGAGATAAAGTATGGCTCTCCACCTGTGATATTCGCCTCCGTCTGCCCTGTAAAAGCCGAGTCCCTACTACATAGGGCTGTTCACCATTCACTCTCAAATCAATCACGTCACTTACCGTTTGAACCTTCCACCACAGTACCGGATTTCTCCAAACTATATTATTATGATTTCTGAAGATCATGAGACACTGAAGACTGGAGTAATGATGATGAAAATACACAGAAATAAATTGCAGTTTAACAAACATTAAGAGTATAAATCATGAAACTTGCACCTTTAGGAAACAGAACAGACAAATGAAACCCTGAACCACAAAACCAGTCAGAAAGATCTGAAGCTGAATAAATAAATCTTTGTCAGGTTCGGATGGAAGAATCTGAGAGGCAAAAAAATCGAAATACTGAGAAAATCACCTTCAAAGTTGTCCAAATGAAGCTCTTAGCAATGCACATCACTACTCAAAAATGACATTTTAATATATGTGCATTAGGAAGTTTAGAAAATATCTTCATTGATCACAATTACTCAATATTCTATAGATTTTTGGCATAAAATAAAAATTTATAATTCTGATCTATACAGTATTGTTGTCTTCTCAATCAATCAATCAATCAATCATTCTTATTTATATAGCACTTTTAACAACACAGGTTGCATCAAAGCACTGTACAGTATAATGTAGAAGAGTACAAGGGATGTATTATGACGAGAGTGACCAATTTCTTATTAAATGCAGAGACGGTCTCTGTAGTCAATTCTAAGTTAAAAGATGTGTCTTTAATCTAGATTTAAACTGGCAGAGTGTGTCTGCTTCCCGAACAGAGTTAGGGAGATTGTTCCAGAGTTTAGGTGCTAGATAGGAAAATGATCTGCCGCCATGCAGTTGATTTTGATATTCTAGGTATTATCAAATGGCCAGAGTTTTGAGAACGCAGCGGACGTGCAGGACTATAATGTGATAAGAGCTCGCTCAAGTATTGAGGAGCTAAACCATTCAGGGCTTTATAGGTAATTAATAAGATTTTAAAATCTATCCGATGTTTGATAGGAGCCAGTGCAGTGTTGACAGAACCGGGCTAATATGATCATACTTCCTAGTTCTAGTAAGGACTCTGGCTGCTGCGTTTTGGACTAGCTGAAGTTTGTTTATTAAGCGTGCAGAACAACCACCCAATAAAGCATTGCAATAATCTAACCTTGAGGTCATAAACGCATGAATTAATATTTCTGCATTAGAGGTTGAAAGCATAGGTCGTAATTTAGATATATTTTTAAGATGGCAAAACGCAGTTTTACAGATGATGGAAACATGGTTTTCAAAGGAAAGATTGCTGTCAAACAGCACACCTAGGTTCCTAACTGATGATGAAGAATTAACAGAGCAGCCATCAAGTGATAGGCTGTGTTCTAGATTATTATATGTGGGGTTTTTAGGTCCAATTATTAGCACCTCTGTTTTTTCAGAATTTAGCATTAGGAAGTTACTCATCATCCAGTTTTTATATCGACTATGCATTCTGTTAGATTCTCAATTTGGTGTGTATCACCAGGCTGCGCTGAAATATAAATCTATCTATAATATATCTTCTGTGCTGCAGGGTTTTATTAGTGATACTTATTACAGTGAAACATAATAACAGCAACACATACATGACAGATATCATCACCTAAACTGTAATGTTTTGCACTCATGGAGTCTGAACCTCCTCAGGCGAGTCCATCTTCAAGGTTCACTTCTTCACTCCGAACTTCTCTCCGGCGGGAGCCGTGGGCTGCTACCACACTCACGTCTGTCTGTGTCACGGTGAGTTTGTGACGTACCACAGGCCTCCGCTGGTGTTCGACCTCAGCAGGGATCCGTCAGAGAGCCGTCCGCTGGCGCCGGACACCGAGCCGCTCTTCTCCGAGGTGCTGGAGCGGGTGGAGCGGGCCGTGACGGAGCACCGCCGGAGCCTGACGCCGGTGGAGAAGCAGCTGAGCTGGGAGAAGGTGCTCTGGAAGCCCTGGCTGCAGCCCTGCTGCGGGACGTTCCCCCTTCTGCTCCTGCCACGAGCACACGGATACAGAAGACACACAATAAACACTCAACCAGAGATCTGCTGCTGTATCACACCTCTTCTAGATTTCTCCTCAGAACTGAAAGGGTGATTCTAAATGTGCATCTCCCAATTCTGACTTTTTTCTCAGTTCCGATTGTTAAATCATTTCTCTCAAGAGATTGTCACAAGGGCAGGCTATAAATTCTCAGTTTTCCATTTTCTTTGCAAGATTATCTCTCAAAACTCTGACGTCACACAGTCCACGAAACAACAACGACAGACCTATTGATGTGGTGTTTATGTAAGTGGATAGACTTTAGGAACAGCATAATCGTGCAATAGAAATAATAATAAGAATAATAAACGCACACACATTTATATATTGCAATGTTATGTGTCTGAAACCATAAGTATGTTTTATATCAAGCTACCGTCCACATAATCTTGCACTCAGTCGGTTGTGGTTTTTCTCAGAGTTGATTTCCTCAGAAATGTTACATATCACAATTGTATTTTTTTATAATTTTATTCTGTGGTGCAAATAATTCCGTACTGAAGTCGTGCTGATGCCAGATGAAGGAGCTCCGGGTGAATATGATTTATTATGAAGAGGATCATTTCTTTTTTGTCTGAATGTACTGAATAAAGTATTAAAGTTTGGAAATATTTGTACATTCATTCAATTTTTGCAGGAAATCATTTCTCTAATTAATTACAATATTACGATTGAATTAAAACGGGATGTTATTTTGTGGTTTTAGTTTCCTCCTCTTTAATCAAAATCATTAAAAAACACCTGAATCTGATATTAATAACTGATTTGTTAAGCTTGCTGAATATGATCATGGTCCTGATGAACTCAGTCCAGCAGATGGAGACAGAAATCAGAAGTTTGATTGAAACACAACAGATGTTTCTTTTTTAGGCACATCCTATAAAGATACATCACATGTAAAAACTGGATATATATATATATATATATAAAATTTGTATAAAGATTTATTTACTTTTTTTAATAAGCCGTGGCAGCATATGATTTTTCTTTCAACTCAAAAACCTTTTTATTTTTAATTATTAAGATTGAACCAGAGATCCTCAAGCTACTGAACTTGTGTTTATTACACTGAAGAAGGAAAAATATTTTACAGTGACGTCACAGAAATGTGTGCATATTCTATATTTCTTCTGTCATTTACATTTTGAATTACTGCTGTTTTCTTTCATACATTGAACTGTTCATAACTTATAACACGTCAAAGCAGCTCTAATTTCCTTCAAGTCTGATTAATGTATGCTTAAAGTAACCAATTTACATCTCAACATATTATTAGTTTAATATTTTGTAATTCTGACTTTTCTTCTGATATTTATTTCCTCAGGGCAAGATTCTAAAAAACAAAATTGTAAAAAAGCAGCTTTGATTCCCATCCAGTCCTTCAGAAACAGAAATTCACCAAAAGTCCTGATATTCTGTCATGAATTCATTTCCGTCTGTTTTTAATCCTTTAAAGTTGAACTTTTGGGCTTTTCTCTTTTCTTCTACAATCAAACGTTTGCCTGTTAAAATCTGTCTTTGATATAGTTTCTGTCTGCCTGTGAGAAAATAACTAATAAAGATGGAAAAAAGTGAAATACAGCAATTGTTTTGGAGGCACTGATGCTCTAAGTTGCTGACGATTTTATGCTTTTCATTCTTCTGATATCATAACATCTGTAATTCATAATATCTATGAGCTTAGGCCCAATTCAACCCATTTAGTTCCCTTTCATTCAGTCACTCACAATCATTGATATAGTGTATATACTCCATCTCTTTCTTTATCACTAAAATTTATTATTTTTTGTAGTGCTCAAACTAATAACTTATACAGTGCCTAATATTCTGTCTGTTATTTTATAACTGCAGAAAAATAGACACAAGAATCTCACTTTTCATGTTGTCTTTTTCACCCATAAACCTTATACTTAAAGCTTTACCTGATTGAATTATGTTTTTATACTAATGTATAAAATGTTTATCTGCTGCCATGTTCATTTATTTATTCCCGTTGTCTGTTAATTAGTCCATTAGTACTGGTTTGGTTTAGTATTTTCTCCTGTGTTTAGTTCTGTCTGTGTGAAGTGTGTTTTTAGACGCTCCCTTACACACTACGGGGGAGTCACAGACTTTATTCTTATCTTTCGTGTCTGAAAGTTAAAGTAAAACTCCAGAGCTTATTCTTCTGCATCTAAAAAGCCAGAATCGATTCTATACAGATTATTAATGTTTCATATGAACCTTTATCAATGTTTTCACGGGCAGGAGTATTTCGTGAATCTCTCTGAATCAAAGTGAGTGCGCAGACTTTCCGCTCCTTTTTTTTCTCTATTCAACGTACTTTTATTTATTTATACTTTTATATATTTTCTTTCAAGCAGATTGATTGGTGTTTGGTGTTGTCTTTGGTTTATTTGGTCGTTTGTTAACACACTAACGTCATGTATCTGTATGAATCTTATGACCCTGTCTCTCTCAGGACAAGCTTTTTTTAGAATCAGTGCTGGAGATCAGATCCTGTTCATCATGGAACAAACATCCACAGATGAAGAGTTTTCTCCAGGGCGCAGGTACTTTTAATAAACAATATTAAATCACTTTGATGGGAGTTTTTAATTGTCTGGAGGTTTTAGTAACATTAGCAAGGACAAAAAGCCTCCTCATTGCGGTATTGTTGATGAAAAATGTTTGATCTAAAAAGTAAACCTGTTTTGTTTTAGTTCATTTCATCAGAAGAGATCAGAAGCAGAGCCCAGCTGTGTGTCTATGAAGAGTGATCAGTCTATGAGTCATCCAATACTGTTTAAGAGTGAAGACAAAAGGACTGATCTCTGGTATGTTTTTATGTTTAGTACTGGCAGATGATTAACTGCATCCAAAATAAGTTTCTGTGTACATAATATGTGTGTATACTGTTTATATTTATGATGTGTCTAAATACACTCACATCCATGTATACATTAAAAAAAAAATGCTATGTTTTATGTTAAATATAATTATTTATAATATAATTTATATTAATATAAATATATACATGCAAATATTTTTACTTAAATGTATACTGTATATGTGTGTATTTATGTATGCATAATATACACATTATGTAGACAAAACCTTTATTTTGGATGCAGTTAATGTTGTAAATTATATGTAACAATATCATTAAACAAACATCTTTTTAATAAAATATTGTAAATGAAATTATCATTGTGTCCTTTAACATGATTTTTTTTAAATAGTATATGAGTATGCACTTTATTCTGTCTCTGTTTTAGTTCATTTCATCAGAAGAGTGATCGGTCTATGGATCGTCCAATACAGTTTAAGAGTGAAGAAACAAACACTGATCTCGGGTACATGTTACTACTACTGTTTAAGAAATAAATTATCAATTTTATTTTTATTTTTTAATTTTTATGAAATAATCAAATAATATCTTATAATTTTAACAGTAAAGCACCTTTATTTATTTATTAAAACATTAAATTAGTTAAAATCTGGGTGAAACTTGTTTACTGTTTTTCATACTTTTACTACTCTTGGAAAAACATGAAACAATTTTAAATGAGTAAAAAAATGGCTTTTTTTATTTTGATTTTATTAATAAAAAATTGTTTTTTAAATTGGCATGTTTATATGTTTTGATTTGGTACCAAAATTGTTGCAGAGAACCGTGGGATTTTCATTGGTATTGGTACCAAATACAGAAATGTTGGTACTGTGATAACACTAGACAGCATAGTAGAGAACAGACAGGAAAGAAGTGTATGAAGGGACAAATAAGAGAAAGTGACTTTTAAAAGTAACATTGCAAAATTAAGGTACCATAAAAAAGAAACAATTTGCATTACTTAGTTTCCTTTGAATTGGGGTCTTAAACTGGGAGACCAATCCACTTCGAGTGTAAACTAAACGAGCCAATGAACATGATGATTGCATCCACTTGCCACTAATCACAGCAAATGGTGCAGCAAATATTCAACTTTTCACTTTGGAGCTGAGCAATCACATTGTTTAGCTCCTAACTACTCTACTGAACAGTTTCAGTGTGCTCTTTGGAGCTCTTAGTGTTGGAGATACGGCGCGTCACCCTGTTTGTGTTGCAGACGACCATATCTCTAGTGTGCTTTAGTACACTAAAACGCCATTTACAGGTATGTGTTTTTGAAGACTGGCAAACTCAACATGAAAATCTTTGAAGATGATGTGGGTCTTGCTTGATGCAACATATTACCTGTGTGTTTCTGGATGCGGTCGTTACCTGACACTGGGTGATGGTCACAGTCACTGCGTCAGATGCCTGGACATTAGGCATGCCGAGGTGGCATTTGTGGATGACTCATGTTCTCATTGCGGGAAGATGATCATCTCTTATTTGTGAGCCAGGCTCTGTTACCTAGAAAGGGGTGGAGCTTTGTGCCTTTTCCTTTATCTGGTTCTCGTCCTGGCTGTAGACAGGCCTTCAGGAATACCCTTTAGGAAACCAACCCCTGAGGGACCATTGGTCTTCTTGCACTCTGTAACCAGTTGAGCTGTCAATGAAACGTGCTGGGCCCATTACAAGGAGTGTACCAGCCAAATCCATGGCACTCCTCCTGAAGATCAGATGTCAATTACTGCATCAGAGGGTGAACTGGAGCTTTCTGAAGAGGAAAATTCAAGAGGTCTTGAGACGGGCAACCCAGAGAGAGAAGGGAACTACTCTTTGGGGGATAGTGAATACATCTCCCCTCCCCCGGAGGAGGGCCAGGTGGAGAATCAGGTTGCCAAAAATCCCAAGAGGACATGGAGAGTCGGACTTCGTTCCACACATGGACCAGGTTCCTGCGTTCCACCTCGCTTTCCCCACCATACTTCACACGTACTTCCATGTATTGACCCTTCCGCACCTCAAACTATGGCTGAGGTCCACGTTAAAGGACGAGCATATTGGTAATGATATTACAAGATCTTGTCCTTGTCAAGGCAGGCCTTGTTCCCCTGAGAGCGAAGGGTGTTTGCATTCACGCTCTTGCACATTAGTTTATTGGGCATTCAGGTAAACTGGGGAAAAAGCTAACTCTCCTAGAAGAAGATTTCTTTTCTCAACATGGGAGTTGGATTTTTGCAGCAAGGGTTGTCTTCCTTTACCCTCAAAGTCTATGTGGCTGATATTACTGCCAACCATGACCCCTCAGAAGTGAAGTTGTTGGAAGCATGACCTGCTCATCAGGTTCCTTAAGGGGGTTTGCAAGAGGTTAAATTCTACACTGTACCCTCTTTAAACCTGACTCTAGTGCTTACAGTACTACAGCTAGGCCAATGTGAGCCTCTGCAAACAGTCGAGCTGAAGTTCTTACCAATGAAGACTTTGCTCCTGCTTGCACTGGCCTCCATCATAAGGGTAGGGTACCTTCAAGCATGTTTCGGTCATCAAATCGTGCCTAATTTTCGGAGTGGCTGACTCTCAGGAAATCTTGTCCAAGGTTCCCAGTACTCCTTTCAGAGATCAGGTGGTGAGCCTGCTGCAAGGGCTGCCACCGAAGGAGGCCCAGCCCTAACTTTGAGACCCAGCCCTAACTTTGCTTTGTCCTGTCTGAGCCCTAGGATATTACTTAGACTGGACACAAAGCTTCAGGACCTCACACCAGCTCTTTGTAACCGGCTTCGGGTCAGCTTGCTTTTATCGATAGAGCAGACCCTGTTGAGTTCCTCCATCCCCTCAGCAGCCAGCCATAGTGGAGTGTCCAGCACCATGCCCTCACTCGATGAATCCTTGAGAACAGGAGGAGGGTTAGTGGTCATATGTAGCGGCCTAATAGGATCCATATGTGTAAATTTAATGGTATAGCCCCAGAGCCCATGTTCCCTGGCAAGAACTTCTACTATCTGATAAACCAAAAAAACCCTTTCACACCAAAAGTGAAATGAATAAGCCTCAGGTTGAAGGTAGAAGCCCCGCCTCTGCTCCTAACTCCCAGTTTCTCTCAACATGAAGACAGGAGAGTTATCATTGTATAAATGAGAACACAAAGTAACTGGTGTCACAATGGCAACTTGGATATTTAATTGTAAATCTAAAAGAAATGCTTTACTTTTCTAGTTACATGAAAGTTATGGGTTATTTCATTATGCAACTCACATTTTTAATGAGTTGCCCCATCACTGCTCAAGACGAAAATCAAACTTGTTGCGAGCACAGATGTGCTGTATGTCAGAGCACTAATTACTGACCAAAATAGAGCTATATTTATTTTTAAATATCTTTATCTCATATTTTAACGTTTAACAGTGTTTTTGTGAAAGCACCCATTTCTATTTATTGTAGTTTGTAATAAAATATTTTTAATTAAATTATGATGAAGTGCACTTTTAAGTAATGAATAATACATGTTCATAAGAATAAGTTCATGAAAAAAGATCAGAAGCCAAGCACAGCAGTGTGTCTATGAAGAATGACCCATCTAGGAACAATTCATTGGAGTTTAAGAGTGGAGATACAAAGACTGATCTCAGGTCTAGTATTTTTGTAAAAGAGTATTTAATTAGGATGCATAATACATGAAAGACAATGTGCTCATTACCTGATTTAATAATGCAGTATTTTCATTTTCCAGGCAAGACATTCTCAACATGTTCAGGTCAAATCTACTGAAGAAGTTTGAGCATCTGTACGAGGGAACATCGATGCAGAGGAACCCAACACTCCTGAATGAGATCTACACAGAGCTCTACATCACAGAGAGTGAGAGAGGAGAGATCGTTAATGAGCATGAGGTGAGGCAGTTAGAGGCACAGTTCAGGAGAACAGCAACAGAGGACACAGCCATCAAATGCAGTGACATCTTCAGATCTTTACCTGGACAAGATAAAGACATCAGGACTGTGTTGACAAAGGGAGTCGCTGGCATTGGAAAAACAGTCTCTGTGCAAAAGTTCATTCTGGACTGGGCTGAAGGGAAGGAGAATCAAGACATACAGCTCATATTTCCACTTCCTTTCAGAGAAATCAACCTGATGAAGGACAAAACACTCAGTCTTTCAGATCTTCTTCATGTGTTTTTTCCTGAAACTAAAGAAATGGAAATATCCAGTGATCAATATAAAGTGTTGTTCATCTTTGATGGTTTGGACGAGTGTCGTCTATCTCTGGATTTTCAGAGCATTGTAAAGTTGTGTGATGTAAGTGAATCAGCCTCAGTGGATGTGCTGCTGATGAACCTGATTGTGGGGAATCTTCTTCCCTCTGCTCTCATCTGGATCACCTCCAGACCAGCAGCAGCTGATCTTGTCCCCTCTGAGTGCGTCCATCGAGTGACAGAGGTACGGGGCTTCAATGAGCCACAGAAGGAGGAATACTTCAGGAAGACAATCAGTGATCAGAGTCTGGCAAACAGGATCATCTCACACCTGAAGTCATCAAGGAGCCTCTACATCATGTGCCACATCCCAGTGTTCTGCTGGATCTCAGCCACTGTTCTAGAGAAGATGTTGAGTCAAGCAGAGACAGGAGAGATTCCCAAGAATCTCACTCAAATGTACACACACTTACTGATCCTTCAGACCAACATCAAACATGAGAAGGACTATGAGAAGAAGGTGGCAGATGAAGACATGATCCTCAAACTGGGGAAAGTGGCTTTTCAGCAGCTTGTGAAAGGAAACCTGATCTTCTACGAGGAAGACTTGAAAGACTGTGGCATTGATTTGACTGAAGCATCAGTGTACTCAGGATTGTGCACTCAGATCTTCAGAGAGGAGTTGGGTTTATATCAGGGGAAAGTCTTCTGCTTTGTTCATCTGAGCATTCAGGAACATCTAGCAGCTCTATATGTGCACCTCTCCTGGACAAAACACAACAAAAATGTGTTTGACCAGAGTTTGTGGTCTAAAGTGAAGGACTGGTTTCAACTCAATTCATCAAAACATGTTTCATTATCTGAGCTACATCAGAAAGCAGTGAAAGAGGCTCTACAGAGTAAAAATGGACATCTGGATCTTTTCCTTCGGTTCTTTCTGGGTTTGTCAGTGGAGTCTAATCAGATTCTTCTACAACAAATAATGAAAAAGTCAAGAAGCCGATCTAAAAGCAATAAGAAAACAGTTGAGTACATCAAGGAAAACATCAGGACCATTGACTCTCCAGAGAAATCCATCAATCTGTTCCACTGCCTGAATGAACTGGGTGTTCATTCACTAGTGGAGGAAATACAACAGTATCTGAAATCTGGAACAATAAAGGAAGCCAAGCTCTCTTCATTTCAGTGGTCAGCTTTAGTTTTTGTGTTGTTGACATCAGAAGAGGAACTGAATGAGTTTCGTCTTGATAAATTTGTTAAAGAAATGAATAATCCTGAAAACATGAAAGTTCTTCAGAAGCTGCTGCCTGTGATTAAAGAGTCCAGATCAGTTCAGTACGTATCACTGAGAACAATCACTTTACTGTTAAAACATCAAGAAAATCTCATAAATCTTAAGTGCTGCAGATGTTGTCCAAAGTTTAGTGGTCAGTATTTGGATGTGTTTTTAATCAAATGTTGGCAGAATTTTTACACCAAAAAACAATGTAGAAGTACTGAGCTATTTTCTGCCTTATTTTTGACCCTTTCGTCAAAATGCTCTGTTTAAGCACATCTTTATTATTTGGTTTCTGCATAGACCTGCATGTTCGTCTCTCATAAACACTGTATTTGTGAATCAGTGGTCAGGGCTAAACAAGCAGTCAATCTTCTGTGAAGGCGGAGCTTTTACACACTTTTACATCATAGAGAGAACATTTCACAATCTGTTGTTTTGGCAGACTGCCAAACTTTTATATAAAGTTTTAAGTTCTGAAATTAGCACTGTCCTCTTATGTCAAAAGAATTTTGGTTTCTCAGGTTAGGATCCCTGTTACACTCCTTTTTACAAGATAATAAGATAAGTCTCTGATGTCCCCAGTGTATGTATGTAAAGTTTTATGTTAACTCAAAATATTTTTTATATTGTATAAATTGCCACTTTTAGGGTAAATTTTGTGCCTTTCCTTTAAAAGCAAATGAGCAGATGCTCCAAGCAAGAGGGTGGAGTTTTCAGGAGCTCTAGCAATGCTGGCACTAGCCTTTGCAAATAAACACTGTACTATTAGTACAAAGTTGTTGTATTTACAGAAAACACACTTGACTTAAAAGTCATCTGATTTTACCGTGCATAAAAACATGCACTTTGTTAACCAGATGGGAGCATAGCGTGATTAAAATAACTCATGGTGCCATGATCAGATCACTTGTAATTATGATCTTGACTAATTCCAGCGGTCAACTTACTTTCATATGCAATTTTATATTCCACGTTCCTATTTATGATCATTCTGGTAGCATGTTAAAGCAGCATTAGTGAAAACACACAATGGTAGCTTTAGCAACATTAGCCTTAGAATGTGCCAAGAAGCTCTTTTTAAAAAGTTTAGTTGGAAAACTAATGTGTGATACCTTCTTCTGGAGGTGTAGCTGGCTTCTTTAAGAAGCAACTTTTGTGCTGACATAAAAGAATGTCAATAAAGTTGCTTTTGAAAAACAAAATAAATTTTCTCCAATTTCAGGAGTAAATTAACAGAGCTAAGTGGATTCATATATCCAGTCAATTTTGCATAATAGGTTCCATTTAAACCATTGACATTGTGCAACAAAGAACATTATTTATCTCTCAAATGAGGCTTTCTTTTCTGTTTTTGTTCTGTGACGTTTTAAAAATGTCCAGTTACCATTATAATTTCTTTTATATTTTTGTTCTCTATTTTTTAACAGCTAAACTAATCTGAGAGTGAAGAGTGTGTCATTGTTCTCTACAGGTTGAGAGATTGTGGCGTCACAGATGAAGGTTGTTCTGCTCTGGCTTCAGCCCTGAGATCAAACCCCTCACATCTGAGAGAACTGAATCTGTCTGGGAATAAACTAGGAGAATCAGTGAATCTGCTCTCTGCTGTACTACAGGATCCTGACTGTAAACTGGAGAAACTGTGGTAAGATTATATATGATATAAGATTATATATGACACACTGTAAAATATTTGTGAAGGGAAAAAAATAATACTAACCACACAAAAAAACTTATTTTCTTGACTAAGACTTTAAATGATTGTACTTTTACATTTTAAATAGTCCAATGATTCATCACACAGTTTTTGTACTTTATTTTTACTAATAGATTCTCAGCTAAACTGATCTGATCTGAGAGTGAAGAGTGTGTCATTGTTCTCTACAGGTTGGATTATTGTGGCATCACAGATGAAGGTTGTTCTGCTCTGGCTTCAGCTCTGAGATCAAACCCCTCACATCTGAGAGAACTGAATCTGTCTGGGAATAAACTAGGAGAATCAGTGAATCTGCTCTCTGGTGTACTACAGGATCCTGACTGTAAACTGGAGATACTGTGGTAAGATTATATATGACACACTGTAAAATATTTGTGAAGGGAAAAACAAATTATCCCAAAAAAGTATGAAAACAAAATGACAAGTCACACAAAATGTAAAAATTAGGTATTGTTTGTGAATTGAATACTTGCTACTGATTGAATGAGACAATTGCCAATCAAGGTACAGAGATACAGAAAGTAAAACATTGTTTGGCTTTGTTTCCTGTACATGTGTGGACTTCTGTGTTGATGTTAAATCTGTTTTTGCATTAGAAAAACTAAGTGCTAATAGTCTGTCTTGTTAGCAAAGGCTTGACTGTTAGCAGACAAAATTATTAAAAGCAGTCAGATAAGATTGAGAGCAAGGACAGTGGATACAGATCAGAACAACAGTGTAAAGCTCAGCTGTGTAATGAATAGTGGGATTAAACAGATTTGTATGTATCCCTACTGAAAAATTTGGTTAAAATACTGACAGTGCAATAAAGAAATATGATTTTTTTTTAAATATTAATGTTTTAAATGTTTAATTGTAGTCTTTCACATTTTAAATCTCAGTCCAATGATTCATCAAACAGTTTTTGTACTTTATTTTTACTAATAGATTCTCAGCTAAACTGATCTGATCTGAGAGTGAAGAGTGTGTCATTGTTCTCTACAGGTTGGATTATTGTGGCGTCACAGATGAAGGTTGTTCTGCTCTGGCTTCAGCTCTGAGATCAAACCCCTCACATCTGAGAGAACTGAATCTGTCCAGGAATAAAGTAGGAGAATCAGTGAATCTGCTCTCTGGTGTACTACAGGATCCTGACTGTAAACTGGAGATACTGTGGTAAGATTATATATGACACACTGTAAAATATTTGTGAAGGGAAAAAAAAATCACCCCAAAAAAAGTTTGAAAACAAAATGACAAGTCACACAAAATGTAAAAATTAGGTATTGTTTGTGAATTGAATACTTGCTACTGATTGGATGAGACAACTGTCAATTAAGGTACAGAGATACAGAAAGTAAAACATTGTCTGGCTTTGTTTCCTGTACATGTGTGGACTTCTGTGTTGATGTTAAATCTGTTTTTGCATTAGAAAAACTAAGTGCTAATAGCCTGTCTTGTTAGCAAAGGCTTGACTGTTAGCAGACAAAATTATTAAAAGCAGTCAGATAAGATTGAGAGCAAGGACAGTGGATACAGATCAGAACAACAGTGTAAAGCTCAGCTGTGTAATGAATAGTGGGATTAAACAGATTTGTATGAATCCCTACTGAAAATTTTGGTTAAAATACTGACAGTGCAATAAAGAAAAATTATTTTTTAAGTATTAATGTTTTAAATGTTTAATTGTAGTCTTTCACATTTTAAATCTCAGTCCAATGATTCATCAAACAGTTTTTGTACTTTATTTTTACTAATAGATTCTCAGCTAAACTGATCTGATCTGAGAGTGAAGAGTGTCATTGTTCTCTACAGGTTGGATTATTGTAGCATCACAGATGAAGGTTGTTCTGCTCTGGCTTCAGCTCTGAGATCAAACCCCTCACATCTGAGAGAACTGAATCTGTCTGGGAATAAACTAGGAGAATCAGTGAATCTGCTCTCTGCTGTACTACAGGATCCTGACTGTAAACTGGAGAAACTGTGGTAAGATTATATATGACACACTGTAAAACATTTGTGAAGGGAAAAAACTAATTAATCACACACGCATGCATGCACACACGCACACACACACACACCACTACTCCATACATATTGACACAGATCAAAATAACATTGTATAGCTCAGATGTGTAATGAATAATGAGATTAAACAGATCTTTCATTTTTTCAAGTCAGACAATTTGGTTAAAAATACTGACAGTGAAATAAAATAAAAAAAATATATTTTAAAACTTATTTTCTTGAATGAGACTTTATATGATTGTACTTTTACATTTTAAATCTTAGTCCAATGATTCATCACACAGATTTTGTACTTTATTTTTACTAATAGATTCTCAGCTAAACTGATCTGATCTGAGAGTGAAGAGTGTGTCATTGTTCTCTACAGGTTGCATTATTGTGGCATCACAGATGAAAGTTATTCTGCTCTGGCTTCAGCTCTGAGATCAAACCCCTCACATCTGAGGGAACTGAATCTGTCTGGGAATAAACTAAGAAGTGATTCAGTGATTCTGCTCTCTGGTGTACTACAGGATCCTGACTGTAAACTGGAGATACTGTGGTAAGATTATATATGACACACTGTAAAATATTTGTGAAGGGAAAAACAAAACATCCCAAAAAATGTTTGAAAACAAAATGACAAGTCACACAAAATGTAAAAATTATTATTGTTTGTGAATTAAATACTTGCTACTGATTGGATGAGACAATTGTCAATTAAGGTACAGAGATACAGAAAGTAAAACATTGTCTGGCTTTGTTTCCTGTACATGTGTGGACTTCTGTGTTGCATTAGAAAAAACTAAGTGCTAATAGCCTGCCTTGTTAGCAAAGGCTTGACTGTTAGCAGACAAAATTATTAAAAGCAGTCAGATAAGATTGAGAGCAAGGACAGTGGATACAGATCAGAACAACAGTGTAAAGCTCAGCTGTGTAATGAATAGTGGGATTAAACAGATTTGTATGAATCCCTACTGAAAAATTTGGTTAAAATACTGACAGTGCAATAAAGAAATATGATTTTTTAAGTATTAATGTTTTAAATGTTTAATTGTAGTCTTTCACATTTTAAATCTCAGTCCAATGATTCATCAAACAGTTTTTGTACTTTATTTTTACTAATAGATTCTCAGCTAAACTGATCTGATCTGAGAGTGAAGAGTGTCATTGTTCTCTACAGGTTGAGAGATTGTAGCATCACAGATGAAGGTTGTTTTGCTCTGGCTTCAGCTCTGAGATCAAACCCCTCACATCTGAGAGAACTGAATCTGTCTGGGAATAAACTAGGAGAATCAGTGAATCTGCTCTCTGCTGTACTACAGGATCCTGACTGTAAACTGGAGAAACTGTGGTAAGATTATATATGACACACTGTAAAATATTTGTGAAGGGAAAAAACTAATTAACCACACACACACACACACACCACTACTCCATACATATTGATACAGATCAAAATAACAGTGTATAGCTCAGATGTGTAATGAATAATGAGTTCCCTATCAAAAGCTACTCTCGATGCTGCGCTGAATGCGCTAATGAGAACGTCTTTTGTTCGACCGGTTGTTGAAGCATGTGTGTCAAACATGCCAAAGTTTGGCTTATATAACCTTGGTCAGGTGACGTCACCTGATCACGAACACCTGGAGGTTATAAATAGATGTGACGCGGAAACATCCTCAGGTCTTTTGTCTTCAAGGACCGCATTGTGTGTGAGTGTGTGTGAGGAGGAAGAAAAAATAAATAAATATATATATATATATAAAATATATATATAAAAGAAAAAACAATAATATGACGCATCAGGAAGGGAGATGCTTGCCTCCGTGCCAGAGGCAGCTCTCCGAGGACGATCGTCATACGTTTTGTTTCGAGTGCTTGGGAGAAGAGCACGCGATCCTCGGGCTCGAGTGCGAGTGCAAGCACTGTGATCTGTTTTCTATCAAGGTGCTTCGTGCTCGCCTCGCCTTTTTTAAAGGAGGATCGAGTGGATCGCGTGCCGATCCGGCTGAGCCGCGTGAGACGGACCAGCCCCTTTCTCTCGCGCTCTCGCCGGATCGCGAAGCTCTCGCGTCCATTTCTCTATCTCTTATCTCTTGCTTCTGGGGAAGCAGAAAGTGCCACCACAGAGCGCTCCTCCCGCGACAATAAATCGTATGAGGAGCTACTCGAGGTGGTAACTCACGCAGTCCAAAGATTAAATCTAGACTAGCCCCAGGAGCGAGAGAACCCCAAGCGCTCGAAACTAGACGACAGATTTCTGTCGGGTGGCCGGGGGGAAGGGCCTCAGCGACGGTCTCTCCCCTTCTTTGACGATCTCCACGAGGAGTTGGTGCGCTCGTGGAATAAGCCTTATTTGTCCCGTGTCTTCATGCCATCGACGTCGATTTATTCGACTATCGTGGATGCGAAGGCACGGGGCTACTCGATGATGCCCCAGGTGGAAGAGACGCTTGCGGGCTATCTGTCCCCTGGAACTTCATCGTCCCTGAAAAAAACCGACCCTCCCCACCAAGCCGTGCCGTATGACATCTTCGCTGGTGGGGAAAGCTTTTCAGGCAGCGGGTCAGGCTGGTGTTTCCCTGCACACCATGGCGGTCCTGCAGGCGTAACCAGGCTGACCTGCTGAAGGACTTGAGCACAGGCGGGTCCATAGATGAAGAGGAGTTTTTAGAGCTGCGCCGAGCCACAGATCTGTCTCTCCGTGCGACCAAGCAGACGGCCCGTGCCATCGGCCGTTCTATGGCTGCTATGGTGTCCACGAAGAGACATCTGTGGCTCAACCTCACGGGTATCAAGGACAAAGACCGCGCCATCCTCCTTGATGCCCCTGTCTCGCCTTCCGGCCTATTTGGCGACGCAGTTAATACCGTCGCCACTGGGTTTCGGGAGGCGAAGCGCTATGAGGAAGCGTTTGTGAGGTTTCTTCCCCGCCGTGCTCAAGAGTCGGGACCGTCAGCCACCCGGTCCCGACCAGGTCCGGTTCCTTTGAGGCGTGAGGCACAGAAGGACAGTGTGGCGAGCCGAACACCCCCTCGTAGAGACTGAGGTGCGGCTCGCCGCGCTTCACAGTCCGCCTCAAGGAGACCGGACCTGCGGAGCATAATCTCCGCGAAAAAGAAGCCCTGATACTGGTGCACTCAGGACCATTGTTCAATCTCCGCCGCCACTGGTGTTTCGGGGAGCAACAGTTTCCAACAAAACGTTGGATGTTCGGTCGCCTCCTGCCACGTTTCAGGACTCCGAACATCTAACAACCCCCCAACAAAACGAAGTGTCAAAATTAGTGCCCCTTTCAGAGAAGCTGGCAGCGTGGAAGCTTCTGCCAAATATCTCCCCATGGGTCCAAAAGACCATAGAAAGAGGCTACAGGATTCAGTTCGCATATCGTCCTCCGCGTTTCAACGGCGTGATTTTCACTTCCGTGAAACCGGAACGGGCGCATTTGTTGATACAGGAGTTGCAAACTCTGCTGGACAAAGGGGCCATAGAACGTGTTCCTCTACCAGACAGACAGTCAGGCTATTACAGCCGGTATTTTCTCGTTCCCAAGAAAGATGAGGGGCTGCGTCCGATTTTAGATCTTCGAGGATTGAACCATCACCTCAGAACATACAAGTTCAAGATGTTAACAATAAAAATGATTGTTTCTCAAATTTTGTGACAATCGATCTAAAGGACGCATATTTTCACATAGAAATATTGCCACAACACAGGAAGTTCCTGAGGTTCGCTTTCGGGGGCGAAGCTTACCAGTATCGGGTTCTTCCTTTCGGCCTAGCATTGTCACCCCGCACATACACAAAATGCATGGATGCAGCTCTGGCTCCTTTACGACTTCAGGGCATCCGCATTCTAAATTACATAGACGACTGGCTGATTCTGGCTCAGTCTCAAGAGCTTGCGCTTTGACATCGGGATGTCGTCCTAGCTCATCTCGGATCGCTGGGGTTGAGACTCAACGCCAAGAAAAGCGTTCTCTCCCCTGTTCAGAGGACAACATATTTGGGGGTCGTATGGGATTCGACCACGATGCAGGCACAGCTGTCTCCTGCACGCCTCGAATCCATTTTGAACACCCTAAAGAGCATCAAGCTAGGCCAGAAAGTCACTCTTCATCACTTTCAGAGAGTTCTAGGTCTCATGGCAGCTGCTTCCACAGTGATACCTTTGGGCCTCCTGCACATGAGATCGTTTCAGTTGTGGCTCAGAGCCAGGGGATTTCATCCAAGGGCCAATCCCCAGAGACAAATAAGGGTTACGCGTTGAGGGCTTCGTACCCTATCTATGTGGTTCAGACCCCGGTTTCTGACTTTGGGTCCCACTCTAGGTCCGTGTTGTCGTCGCAAGATGCTAACGACAGACGCATCCCCTCACGGGTTGGGAGCAGTCTTAGATGGCCGTCCAGCCCAAGGGATCTGGAGAGGTCATCTTCTCGAATGGCACATCAATTGCCTCGAAATGAAGGCTGTATTTCTGGCCCTGAAATACTTCCTTCAGCAGTTGAGAGGCTACCATGTCCTAGTGCGGGTGGACAACACGGCAGTAGTCTCTTACATAAATCACCAGGGCGGACTGCGGTTGCGCCCCAGGCGAGCTAAGCGCGCAGCAGGTTCTGCTTTGGGCACAGGACAAGTTCCTGTCCTCAGGGCGATTTATATTCCCGGTCACATGAACAGGGGAGCAGACTTGCTGTCCAGACAAGCTGTGACACATGGGGAATGGAAACTCCACCCCGAAGTAGTCAGTCAAATCTGGGAAAGGTTTTACGAAGCGGAGGTGGACCTCTTTGCTTCACAGGAGACAGCACAATGTCCCTTCTACTTCTCTCTGACTCATCCAGCTCCCCTGGGTCTGGACGCGATGGCCCATGTGTGGCCCAGAATGCGTCTTTATGCATTTCCTCCGATTGCTCTGCTCCCTGGAGTCCTAGCCAAGGTCCGTCAACAGGGGTCTCGCCTCTTACTCATAGCGCCCCGTTGGCCAACCAGAATATGGTTCTCAGATCTAATATCTCTCCTCGACGGCTCGCCGTGGGCGATTCCGGTGAGGAGGGACCTTCTCTCTCAGGCACAGGGGACAATATTTCATCCCCGTCCCGAGCTCTGGAATCTTCATGTCTGGCCCCTGAGAGGGACCAACTAAGTGATGCTGGCCTTTTGTAATAGAGACTATTCTTAGCGCTAGGGCTCCCTCCACTAGAAGAACATATGCCATGAAATGGCGCATCTTCGAAAGTTGGTGTACAACACACCATGCAGACCCAGTTCACTGCCAGATTGTTTCAGTGCTAGAGTTTCTGCAAGAGAAAATGTCCTCAGGCACACGTCCTAATACTCTCAGAACTTACGTGGCCGCCATTTCGGCTTGCCATGCTCTGATTGAAGGGGCTTCCGTAGGGAAACACCCTCTAGTTGTTCGCTTCATTCGAGGATCTAAGAGGTTGAGGCCGCCCACTAGGGCGACAGTTCCTTCATGGGATCTAGCTATAGTGCTTGAAGGCTTGGTGGACACCCCTTTCGAACCACTAGAGTCAGTGCCTGTCAGGTTTCTGACCCTAAAGATGGTTTTTCTAACAGCTATTACTTCTCTGAAGAGAATTGGGGATTTGCAGGCTCTGTCAGTCTTGCCATCCTGCCTAGATTTTGCCCCTGGGCTGGTAAAAGCTATTTTGCATCCTCACCCTAGTTATCTTCTGAAAGTTACATTCTCGACTGTAAATCCGGTCATCCTTGAAGCCTTCTGCCCTCCGCCATTCATGACACCGGAGCAGGAGAAACTTCACTTACTGTGTCCAGTACGTGCTCTCCAGATTACGTCCACCGCACTAGCCAGTGGCGTAAGTCAGAGCAGCTTTTCGTATGCTATGGTGGCCGCAACCGGGGTGAGAGATGCTATTGCCCTAGCCTATGAGGCGCGTGGTCAAACTTCGCCTCTAGGAGTTAGAGCTCATTCAACCAGAGGGGTTGCATCATCGATGACTTTAGCAAGAGGCGCGCCCTTGCAGCAAGTCTGTGATGCGGCAGGTTAGTCCTCTCCGCACACATTTGTTAGATTTTATAGTTTGGATGTTCATGCTACTCCGGGCTCGCATGTCCTTGAGTCGACATCCCAGGGTAATGTCTGAGACCTCTTCAGTGTTGCGCGCACACACTACACAACGCTGGGGGTCGAGACACTCCTAGTGCGGCGGCGTTGGTATTCTCGTTCCCATTAGCGCATTCAGCGCAGCATCGAGAGTAGCTTTTGATAGGGAATGTCTCGGGTTACTTGACTGTAACCCTGTTCCCTGAAAAAGCGGGAACGAGATGCTGCGCCTCAATGCCGCACTGTGGGCGTGACTGGACGTCCTTTCAGACAAAAATTTGACCTGAGGATGTTTCCGCGCCACATCTATTTATAACCTCCAGGTGTTCGTGATCAGGTGACGTCACCTGACCGAGGTTATATAAGCCAAACTTTGGCGTGTTTGACACACATGCTTCAACAACCGGTCGAACAAAAGACGTTCTCATTAGCGCATTCAGCGCAGCATCTCGTTCCCGCTTTTTCAGGGAACAAGGTTACAGTCAAGTAACCCGAGACGATTAAACAGATCTTTCATTTTGTCAAGTCAGACAATTTGGTTAAAAATACTAACAGTGAAATAAATTATATATATATATATATATATATTAAAACTTATTTTCTTGAATGAGACTTTAAATGATTGTACTTTTACATTTTAAATCTCAGTCCAATGATTCATCACACAGATTTTGTACTTTATTTTTACTAATAGATTCTCAGCTAAACTGATCTGATCTGAGAGTGAAGAGTGTGTCATTGTTCTCTACAGGTTGCATTATTGTGGCATCACAGATGAAGGTTGTTCTGCTCTGGCTTCAGCTCTGAGATCAAACCCCTCACATCTGAGAGAACTGAATCTGTCCAGGAATAAACTAGGAGAATCAGTGAATCTGCTCTCTGGTGTACTACAGGATCCTGACTGTAAACTGGAGATACTGTGGTAAGATTATATATGACACACTGTAAAATATTTGTGAAGGGGAAAACAAATTACCCCAAAAAATTTTTAAAACAAAATGACAAGTCACACAAAATGTAAAAATTATTATTGTTTGTGAATTAAATACTTGCTACTGATTGGATGAGACAACTGTCAATTAAGGTACAGAGATACAGAAAGTAAAACATTGTCTGGCTTTGTTTCCTGTACATGTGTGGACTTCTGTGTTGATGTTAAATCTGTTTTTGCATTAGAAAAAACTAAGTGCTAATAGCCTGCCTTGTTAGCAAAGGCTTGACTGTTAGCAGACAAAATTATTAAAAGCAGTCAGATAAGATTGAGAGCAAGGACAGTGGATACAGATCAGAACAACAGTGTAAAGCTCAGCTGTGTAATGAATAGTGGGATTAAACAGATTTGTATGAATCCCTACTGAAAATTTTGGTTAAAATACTGACAGTGCAATAAAGAAAAATTATTTTTTAAGTATTAATGTTTTAAATGTTTAATTGTAGTCTTTCACATTTTAAATCTCAGTCCAATGATTCATCAAACAGTTTTTGTACTTTATTTTTACTAATAGATTCTCAGCTAAACTGATCTGATCTGAGAGTGAAGAGTGTCATTGTTCTCTACAGGTTGGATTATTGTGGCATCACAGATGAAGGTTGTTTTGCTCTGGCTTCAGCTCTGAGATCAAACCCCTCACATCTGAGAGAACTGAATCTGTCTGGGAATAAACTAAGAAGTGATTCAGTGATTCTGCTCTCTGGTGTACTACAGGATTCTAACTGTAAACTGTAAACTTGAGAAACTGTGATAAGATTTATATATATATATATATATATATATATATATATATATATATATATATATATATATATATATATATATATTATATGCTACAAAATATTTATAAAAATATATACAAATAAGCAAATAAATTACATTGATAAGAGCATGTCACGGTAAAAAATAACTCTTGTCATCGCATGCTATTTTAAAGTTTCTGAGCCCCACTTGTGATTAGGAGATTGACTGATTACAGTGATCAACTTCACATTGCTTTTATATGCAATATTAAAATAATAGCTTTATCAATTAACATTACAGAGCGCCAAGAAGCTTTTTCAGAAGGAGAATTCTTTCAGAGGGAGACACTGCACATCTCCAGAAGATACAGCAAGAAAACACTAATGGCGGGCCTCAGCTTCTCTCACATTTAGGGCAGTGCTTGTGCTAATAGGGTAGAGAGCATTCCAAATAGGCAGGACTTTTTCCCCTCTGTGACATAAACATGGGGAGAATCTGAAACAGCTCATTTGGAGAGACTGCTACGGAATTATTGGTTTTATAAATAATTCATTTTTACCATTACAGGTTGTTTTCACACACTGTGGCCACACAACTGGCCAACAACACACACAGTGTTCAAACATCATTTTTGCAAGGTGTTTCCCTTATAGAAGTTTAGTAACACACCTAATTGGAGAATATAAGATAAAAATGTAGCTTCACATTTTCTTGAATTAACATTAAGGATATAGAAAACAGTTAGTAAATTAGACACTGACACTTCAAGAGACAATTGATCTATTATAACATTTATATACACATCTGATGTCTTTTTCAACTGTCTTTTTCTAGAATACTTTCCAAGACAGGTATTTTGACTCTGTTTTGCATGTATTTGTCAGTACGAGAGCAAGAAGCTGTATTTTCGGCTTCAAGCGCTTTGAGACATACCAGACTTTGAGAATTAAACCTCAAAAGGCTATGATTTCATTAAAGAAACATAAGAGTCTGCTGATAGTGGTGCTGCCTTCTGGCTGCTCCGAGTGTGTGTTCAGTATTGGGGTGTGTAAATATGTTCACCATTCTTGGCCACACGTCACTTTTTCCCTTTTCCTTCACTTTCATTATGATGCATAATAATAAACTTTAAGTAAATAATTAAATTTTTGATAAAACTGGTATCTGCCAATGGTATTTGCAAATTCTCTCTCTCTCTCTCGCTCTGATTTCCAATCAACCTCAATGTGAAATTCTTTCAAACATTACCCCTTCCATACTGCTTAACTCTTGATAAAAGGGTGGAAACCCTATAGTAGCACAAACCTGTGTTTATCCATCTCATTTACAAAGTCAATTAAAACTGAGATGAGTCTTTAATCTAGATTTAAACTGACAGAGTGTGTCTGCCTCCTGAAGAGAGTTAGGGAGATTGTTCCAGAGTTTGGGTGTTAATCAAGAAAAGGACTTACTGCCCGCAGTTGATTTTGATATTCTAGGTATCATCAAATGGCCAGAGTTTTGAGAACGCAGCGGACGTGCAGGACTACAATGTGATAAGAGCTCACTCAAGTATTGATGAGCTAAACCATTCAGGGCTTTATAAATAATTAACAAGATTTTAAAATCTATACAATGTTTGATAGGGAGCAAATGCAGTGTTTACAGTATGACTTGAACCATGCTAAGGCAATTCCACTAATGCAGACATAGTTGTCTAATCTATTCAAGAGAATGTTGTGGTCGATAGTGTCGAATGCAGCGCTGAGATCCAATGGCACTAAAAAACTAATATCTTAATCTATTATCTATTTTATTTTCTTGGTTACCCAACACACAGCTTTGATCAAACACTGGTTTTGTGTTTATGGTCACCAGCAAATTATAGAGGACACTTGGCTGCTTGACCTCTTCACTGTTGACCCTTGACACGCTCAGAACAGAAGGACACTTAAGCAGAGTCTTCTGTGGTCTTAAACTTTTCTAGCGTTAAACCAGCTGTCAGGTTTGATCATCATTTACTCACCTTCATGTTGTTCCAAGATTTCAGGGCCTTCTTTCCCTCTGTAGAAGAAAACAGAAGATGGTTATCAGAACAACGGAGCTGCTGAGGTTCATTAAGAAAAACCACACAGCAGCACAGAAATAATGCTTAAAAACTTGTTAACTAAAATAACTAGAGAAAGCAACATTTAAGTAGAGATCCCATTGATACCAGACAATATGATCATGCCAGTTTTTGTAAAGCATCTGTATTTTGAAGATCATATAAAGATGTCTTCAAAGCCTCTCATCATGCTCACAGTGTTTCAGAGCCTGTAATCAGGTCAGGTTTTATTAGGACTAAAAAGAAGCTCACTTTCAGCAGAAGAAACAACAGCAACAGATTTCTGTGCTGACAAAATGTTCAAATGCAGTGTTTTACTAATCAATAAATAAAATAATTAATCAGAAACTGTGCCACTGCAAGAAACAAATGTTGTCCTCAGTATTTTTATCTTCAGTCCTATTGTATATCAAGACATTTACTGGAGAAGGAAATTAAAAATATATATATATATATATTTAAGCGTTTTCTGCTTAAAGAATGAACAAAAAATCTGCCAATGTTGTCGGAAAAATCTGCAACCCGCATATTTTATCTGTTTTAGAAAACTTTTTTTATTTAAAAAAATTCAATCATTTTCCCCAAACACTTTAGAAAGGACACTGTTCTTCTCAACAGTTTAAGATTGAACACAGGCTTGTATTAAAACAAAGAAAACTATCAAATAGTGCTTTTTAGTGATTTGTCTTTGATTCTACACAAAATTCTACACAGACACCAATCATTCATAGATTGAAATGATTTAGATGAAATCTCTGGTAGAAACTGTGCTATTAATTGTTCTTTACAGATGTTATATTTGACATTAATGAAATCACTTCCAGACAAAATGTTGTTCGATTAATTGTTTAAAGAGTGGATTCCATCTGCGTTTCATTGCCAAAATTTCTCAAAGCATGGGATTATTGCACCAATAATGCAATTTAACATTGAACAACGAAAACGTGATGGTTTTGCTATTTGTACTTAGATGTTCCTTTAAATGTGTTTAATAAATACATTGTTAACTGAAATAGAATAAAACTTAACTGGAATCAATCAATCATTTAATTTGCCAAGGCATAATTTCAAATTTTTAATGATGTAATTGTCACGAATGAGTGGTCTGAGGCGTGCGGATCCATAAGCAGGCTTTTATTAAACGAAGGCATGGTCAAAACAGGCAGGTGTCAAACAGATGTATAAGAGGCGAGGCAATAACAAAATCCAGAAACAGGCGAAGGTCAGGTCAGGCAGCAAACAATCAGAGAATCAGAAGACAGGCAGGGTCAAAACCAAGGAATCTACAACTAGGAAAACACAAGGAAACTCGGAAACAACAATAGAACAGGCGAACAATGCAACCTCCAGGTGAGGGGCCTGCTACCAGTCTTTATAGTCCTCAGACAGGAAGTAGCAGCAGAGGGAGTGATCACAGATCACCCAGAGGTAAGAGCTCCCTCTGCTGGCTTGGTGACAGTAATGAGTTTAATGATGTAAAACTGACAGCAAGAGAGAGAGAAAGATAAAGAGATATTGATGTTAACTAGAATAATTTAAAAAGGTCATATAAAAATGCATTCTATTTAATATTTAACCTCGTAATCACCAGAACATTAAATTCAAAGAAAATAAAATTAAATGCACAATAAAAAACTGATGTCTAAAAAACAACAAGAAAGGGAGAAGAAAAACTCATTACTGCAGGATAAAAGGCAATAACTTCATAAATGTCAACCCAAGAAGTAAACTTATTATTTATATATTTTGTTGCATTTATAAGGATGAAAAACAGCTGCATGAGAACTTGATCTGCTGGGTTTGATTTAAAAATTAGCAGACACTTGAATTATGATCTTCAGTCTCACAGCAGCAACTACTTAAAAAACTTATATTAGAATTTATATTAGAAAGAAGATTATTAAAATCTACTGCAAAAAATTAAAATATAACACTGAAATCAATTAATAGTCAAGCTCCAGTTAATGTATCTGAAAGAATACAATTTCTTGTCTGTCAGTAACTACAAGTTATGTCGTGACGACAGCCTGGGGTTCTTGCTTGAAGCCCTTGTTAGCTTTGATATAAGAAAGACTTCCAGCCCTGAAGTACTACAAACAGGAGAAGCTGAAACAGAAGCTGTTCTAGGTGGCATCGACGAGACAATCTGCAGTATTTCTGCGTTCCAGAAATTCCCTTGGGTGTCTCACCGTATGCTTTGGGATGAATCGACACCTTGTGTTGTCACCCAACCTGGTCTCTCTGCGACTGGCAGAGTTCCAACCCCGCAGACCACTCACTCGTCTGGTTGCAGAGCAATGCAGGGGGGCCATCTCATGGCGGTCCTCTCTTTTCGTTTGGTGCACCAAGGGAGGTCCAGATGTTGACCGCTGCATCAGGGAAAGGGCTATCATCACCTGAGGAGAATGATGAGGACGAACTGTGGCTTCCGCTTAGTCCGGAGCTGCAAGCCATGCTTGCCCAGGCGGCCGTGAGTATCGGGCTGGAGGTGTACACCAGGGAGGTGTCCACCTCCTTGGACACCTTTAATCCAAGATGGCGGTGTGGCAGTAGCACGCAGCGGCCACTCCGGAACCAAAATGGTGTTTTTTGTTTGTTGGAGATGAAATTTTGTATGCTTCAGCCGAAATTTCGTAGGGCATGGACACCAACGACAGTTGTGTCCGTGCATACGACCACCAGACACTGAAACTGCTCAGAAACCACGCAATAACTAAACTGAGTGACGACGTTGTACGCAGACTCTGTGACTTCGGCTTGCTGTGCGTACCTGGCCCTCAGTCCTCGGTGTCTCCTGATGCCAAAGGCCGGGGAAGAGGACGCCGCAAGGGGTGCTGGAGAAAACAGAAGCGTAAACGGGTGGTTCATTGACAGAACCGGGCTAATACGATCATACTTCCTAGTTCTAGAAAGGACTCTAGCTGCTGTGTTTTGGACTATCTGAAGTTTGTTTATCAAGCGTGCAGAACAACCACCCAATAAAGCATTACAATAATCTAACCTTGAGGTCATAAACGCATTAATTAATATTTCTGCATTAGAGGTTGAAAGCATAGGTCGTAAATTTAGATATATTTTTAAGATGGAAAATCCCCTTTTTCCTAAGGGGATCTATAGCTCACTAACAGATGTGAAACTGTAGCTGACGGATGCATAGTTACAATTTTATCTCTGATGGTATCAATCTTAGAAGTAAAGAAATTCATGAAAATCATTACTGCTATACTCTTGGGGAATGTTAGCACCTGTTGACGTTTTATTTTTTGTTAATTTAGTTACTGTACTGAATAAATACCGGGGGTTGTGTTTGTTTTCTTCTAAAAGGGATGAAAAATAATCAGATCTTGCAATTTTTAATGCTTTTCTTTGTGACAGGATACTCTCCCGCCAGGCAATGTGAAATACTTCTAATTTAGTTTTTCTCCACCTGCGCTCCACTTTCCGGGCTGCTCTCTTTAGGGTGCGTGTATTTTCATTATACCATGGAGTTAGATTGTTTTCTTTCATCTTTTTTAAGTGCAAAGGAGCAACTGTATCTAAAGTGCTAGAAAAAAGAGAGTGCATAGTTTCTGTTATATCATGATGTGCTAAGGAATTGGGATAAGTCAGGAAGATTACATAGAAAGCTTTCTTTTGTGGTGGAAGTGATAGTTCTACCATACTTTTAATAAGGTGCAGAGTTTACAAGTTTAACTATACAGAGTTCACACAAGACTAGATAGTGATCTGAAATGTCATCACTTTGCTGCAGAACTTCAACCATTTTAACATCCATTCCATGTGACAGTATTAGATCTAGAGTATGATTTTGACAATGAGTAGGTCCAGAGACGTGTTGTCTAACCCCAACGGAGTTCAGAATGTCTAAGAAAGCTGATCCTAATGCATATTTTTCATTATCAACATGGATATTAAAATCGCCAACAATTAAGACTACTAGCTCAGTTAGAAAATCAGCAAATTCTTTGATGAAATCTGTGCTGTGCCCTGGTGGCCTGTATACAGTAGCCAGTACAAACATGACAGAAGATTTATCACTAGCACACGATTCTATAGATAATGTTATATGCAGCACCAAAACTTCAAATGAGTTATACTTAAAGCCTGCCCTTTAAAAAGTACTAAGAATATTGTTATAAATTGTAGCAACACCTCCCCCTTTACCTTTTAAACGTGGCTCATTTTTATAGCAATACTTTGGGGAGTAGATTCATTTAGAGTAATGTATTCATCTGGTTTTAGCCAGGTTTCTGTCAAACAGAGCAAATCTAGGTTCTGATCTTTGATCAAATCATATATATAAAGTGCTTTTGTGGAAAGTGATCAAGTTTTATCGTTTGCTTACTTGAATTATAGGTAGTTTTTATTTGTTGGACATTAGTTAAATTACTGCTTTTATTTTGGTTTGGACGTTCTCTGCGTTTTCTAATTCGGGGAACAGACACTGTCTCTATAGTGTGATATCTAGGTGAAAGAGTCTCTATGTGTTGAGAATTAACTGCCTTCTGTGACGTGAGGCAGCTTAGCCAGTCTGTCTGCTTCCTGACCTGGGCACTAGTTGGTCAAGTTGGAGCTCTAAGACTATATGCCATATTTCTAGATAGAAGAGCGGCACCACCCTAGGAGGGATGAAGACCATCTCTTTTCAACAGGTCAGGTCTGCCCCAGAAACTCATCCAATTGTCTATAAAGCCTATGTTGTTCTGCGTTGTTCACCACTTAGACATCCAGCCATTGAGACCCAGCAGTCTGCTGTGAATCTCATCACCCCGGTAAGCAGGGAGGGGACCAGAGCAGATTACATTGTCCGACATCGTGCTTGCAAATTCACACACCTCTTTAATATTATTTTTAGTGATCTCCGACTGGCGAAGTCGAACATCATTAGCGCCGACGTGAATAACAATCTCACGAAATTTACGTTTAGCATTAGCCAGCACGGTGGACTACGGTGGCTGGTGTCTCTATTTTCACATTCCGTACAATAGAATCGTCAATTACTAGAGCACTTTGATCAGGTTTCTCAGTGGGTGCGTCACTGAGTGGAGAGAACCTGTTTGATGTTCTGATCGGAACGGAAGAGCGGTGTTTTGACCCGCGACTAGCCCGCCTCACGGTCACCCAATTGCCCTGCTGCACGGGCTCTGAAGCTGGAACCGAACAATGTACATGATTCACTGTACTAGTCGCATCCAAAGAAGTATCTACAGCCCTCGCATTCTTACTGTCCTCAATTAAAGTTTGGATGCGTGTCTCTAATTCTAAAACCTTCTCTGTCAGCCTAGCTATTTCCCTGCATTTATCACACGTGAATCCCTGATCGCTAACAGAGAAGGATAAGCTATACTATGTGGCCGACGGTGCAAGTGACGATGCAGAGAGAAGCCATTTACTCACCGTAAGGATTCACTCTTGTTTTGATGAGCTTGTGAAAGCGGAGCGAACGAGTGCGAGGAACAAATGAACAGGAGTGGAAAAAAGCCCACAATAGGCGCGAAAACGTGGGTGGGAGCGAAAGGGAATCGGCTAACGAGTACTAACTCACCGCCTAGTTTTAGATTAAAGCGAACGAAGTAACAGCAGTCGAATTAGTTAGATTAATTTGATAGTATCAACGATATGTACACAGTTAAATTATATTTGATCGCTAGAGAAGAGGTGATAAATTGAAAAGCAAAGCTACACGCAGCTACAAACAAACCAACCTCTCAGCAGACAGGAGCAATAGACAAACCTGTATGATGTGTAAGAGCAGTCTCTGTGTGTGTGTCTGTGTTCCAGGATTCTGGACGGTCATGATCTGATGCCTCTGCTGGAGGCCAGAACCAATCGCTCAGAACACGAGTTCATGTTCCACTACTGCGGCATGTACCTGAACGCTGTACGCTGGCACCCAAACGACAGTGAGTGACACACACACACACACACACACACACACACACACACACACACACACACACACACACACACACACACACACACACACACACACACACACACACACTCTATTTCCAATAAACACTGTTTTTTTTACTTTCTATTAATCTGTGAATACTGAAAAATTAAATGCATTAGTTTCCAAAAAAATATGCAGCACAACTGTTTTCAGCATTGATAATAATCAGAAATGTTTGTTGATCAGTGAATCAGTATATTATTCTAATTTCTGAAGATCACGTGACTCTGAAGATTGGAGTAATGATGATGAAAACACACTTTAAACAAACATAAAGAGTATAAATCATGAAACTTGTGCCTTTAGGAAACAGAACAGTCAAATGAAACCCTGGACCACAAAACCAGTCAGAAAGATCTGAAGCTGAATAAATAAATCTTTGTCAGGATCAGACGGAGGAATCTGAGGGAGCAAAAAAAATCTAAATACTGAGAAAATCACCTTCAATGTTGTCCAAATGAAGCTCTTAGCAGTGAATATCACTAATCAAAAATGACATTTTAATATATGTGCATTAGGAAGTTTAAAAAATATCTTCATTGATCACAATTACTCAATATTTTATAGATTTTTGGCATGAAATAAAAATGTATAATTCTGACCCCTACAGTATTGTTGTCTTCTGTGCTGCAGGGTTTTATTAGTGATACTTATTACAGTGAAACATAATAACAGCAACACATTTTTTTGCACTAATGGAGTCTGAACCTCCTCAGGCGAGTCCATCTTCAAGGTTCACTTCTTCACTCCGAACTTCTCTCCGGCGGGAGCCGTGGGCTGCTACCACACTCACGTCTGTCTGTGTCACGGTGAGTTTGTGACGTACCACAGGCCTCCGCTGGTGTTCGACCTCAGCAGGGATCCGTCAGAGAGCCGTCCGCTGGCGCCGGACACCGAGCCGCTCTTCTCCGAGGTGCTGGAGCGGGTGGAGCGGGCCGTGACGGAGCACCGCCGGAGCCTGACGCCGGTGGAGAAGCAGCTGAGCTGGGAGAAGGTGCTCTGGAAGCCCTGGCTGCAGCCCTGCTGCGGGACGTTCCCCTTCTGCTCCTGCCACGAGCACACGGATACAGAAGACACACAATAAACACTCAACCAGAGATCTGCTGCTGTATCACACCTCTTCTAGATTTCTCCTCAGAACTGAAAGGGTGATTCTAAATGTGCATCTCCCAATTCTGACTTTTTTCTCAGTTCCGATTGTTAAATCATTTCTCTCAAGAGATTGTCACAAGGGCAGGCTATAAATTCTCAGTTTTCCATTTTCTTTGCAAGATTATCTCTCTAAAATTTGTGAACTCTGACGTCACACAGTCTACGGATGTGGTGTTTATGTAAGTGGATAGACTTTAGGAACAGCATAATCGTGCAATAGAATTAATAATAATAATAATAATAATAAACACACACACATTTATGTATTGCAAGCTACCGTCCACATAATCTTGCACTCAGTCGGTTGTGGTTTTTCTCAGAGTTGATTTCCTCAGAAATGTTACATATCGCAGTTGTATTTTTATAATTTTATTCTGTGGTGCAAATAATTCCGTACTGAAGTCGTGCTGATGCCAGATGAAGGAGCTCCGGGTGAATATGATTTATTATGAAGAGGATCATTTCTTTTTTGTCTGAATGTACTGAATAAAGTATTAAAGTTTGGAAATATTTGTACATTTATTTTTTTAGCAGAAATCATTTCCTTAATTAATTAATTACAATATTACGAGTGAATTAAAACGGCATGTTATTTTGTGGTTTTAGTTGGTTTGCGTTGTTTCCTCCTCTTTGATCAAAATCATTTAAAAACACCTGAATCTGATATTAATAACTGATTTGTGAAGCTTGCTGAACATGATCATGGTCCTGATGAACTCAGTCCAGCAGATGGAGACAGAAATCAGAAGTTTGATTGAAACACAACAGATGTTTCTTTTTTTATAAAGATACATCCTATAAAGATACATCACATGTAAAACTGGATATATATATATATATAATGTGTATAAAGATTTATTTATATATTTTTAATAAGCCGTGGCAGCATATGATTTTTTCTTTCAACTCAAAAACCTTTTCATTTTTAATTATTAAGATTGAACCAGAGATCCTCAAGCTACTGAACTTGTGTTTATTACACTGAAGAAGGAAAAATATTTTACTGTGACGTCACTGAAATTCTATATTTGTGCATTTTGAATTTTGCTGCCATTTTTTTGCGTACATTGAACCGTTCATAACTTATAACACGTCAAAGCAGCTCTGATTTCCTTCAAGTCTGATTAATGTATACTTAAAGCAAGCCATTTACATCTCAACATTAATATTATTAGTTTAATATTTTGTAATTCTGACTTTTCTTCTGATATTTATTTCATCAGGACAAGATTCTAAAACACAACATTGTAAAAAAGCAGCTTTGATTTCCATCCAGTCCTTCAGAAACAGAAATTCACCAAACGTCCCGAGCTTCTGTCATGAATTCATTTCCGTCTGTTTTTAAACCTTTAAAGTTGAACTTTTGGGCTTTTCTCTTTTCTTCTACAATCAAACGTTTGGCTGTTAAAATCTGTCTTTGATATAGTTTCTGTCTGCCTGTGAGAAAATAACTAATAAAGATGGAAAAAAGTAAAATACAGCAATTGTTTCGGAGGCACTGATGCTCTAAATTGCTGACAGATATTATGCTTTTCATTCTTCTGATATCATAACATCTGTAATTCATAATATCTATGAGTTCAGGCCAAATTCAACCCATTTAGGTCCCTTTCATTCAGTCACTCACAATCATTGATATAGTGTATATACTCCATCTCTTTCTTTATCACTAAAATGTATTATTTTTTGTAGTGCTCAAACTAATAACTTATACAGTGCCTAATATTCTGTCTGTTATTTTATAACTGCAGAAAAATAGACACAAGAATCTCACTTTTCATGTAATCTTTTTCACCCATAAACCTTATATTTAAAGCTTTACCTGATTAAATTATGTTTTTATACTAATGTATAAAATGTTTATCTGCTGCCATATTCTTTTATTTATTTCCGTTGTCTGTTAATTAGTCTATTAGTCCTCGTTTGGTTTAGTATTTTCTCCTGTGTTTAGTTCTGTCTGTGTGAAGTGTGTTTTTAGACGCTCCCTTACACACTAGGGGGAGTCACAGACTTTATTCTTCTCTTTCGTGTCTGAAAGTGAAAGTAAATGCTCAGAGCTTATTCTTCTGCATCTAAAAAGACAGAATCGATTCTAGACGGAATATTAATGTTTCATATGAACCTTTATCGATGTTTTCAAGCGCAGCTGCTTCAAAGAAAGGAGGATTTCGTGAATCTCTCTGAATCAAAGTGAGTGTGCAGACTTTCTTCTCCTTTTTTTCTCTATACAACGTACTGTTATTTATTTATACTTTTATATATTTTCTTTTTCAAGCAGATTGATTGGTGTTTGGTGTTGTCTTTGGTTTATTTGGTCGTTTGTTAACACACTAACGTCATGTATCTGTATGAATCTTATGACCCTGTCTCTCTCAGGACAAGCTTTTTTTAGAATCAGTGCTGGAGATCAGATCCTGTTCATCATGGAACAAACATCCACAGATGAAGAGTTGTCTCCAGGGCGCAGGTACTTTTAATAAACAATATTAAATCACTTTGATGGGAGTTTTTAATTGTCTGGAGGAAAAATACTTGATCTAAAAAGTTAGTAATCTAAAACTTGTTTTGTTTTAGTTCATTTCATCAGAAGAGATCAGAAGCAGAGCCCAGCTGTGTGTCTATGAAGAGTGATTGGTCTATGATTCATCCAATACTGTTTAAGAGTGAAGACAAAAGGACTGATCTCTGGTATGTTTTTATGTTTAGTGCTGGCAAATGATTAACTGCCTCCAAAATAAGTTTCTGTGTACATAATATGCGTGTATACTGTTTATATTTATGATGTGTCTAAATACACTCACATCCATGTATACATTTAAAAAAAATGCTATGTTTTATGTTAAATATAATTATTTATAATATAATTTATATTAATATAAATATACACATGCAAATATTTTACTTAAATGTATACTGTATATGTGTGTATTTATGATTCATAATATACACATTATGTAGACAAAACCTTTATTTTGGATGCAATTAATCACAATTAATAATATGTTGTAAATTATATGTAACAACATCATCAAACAAACAACTTTTTTAATAAAATATTGTAAATTAAATTATCATTGTGTTTTTTAACATGATTTTTTAAAAATAGTATATAGTATGCACTTTATTCTGTCTCTGTTTTAGTTCATTTCATCAGAAGAGATCAGAAGCAGAGCCCAGCCCAGCTGTGTGTCTATGAAGAGTGATCAGTCTATGAGTCATCCAATACTGTTAAGAGTGAAGAAACAAACACTGATCTCTGGTACATGTTACTACCACTGTTTAAAAAAATTACAATCTTTATTTTCTGAAATAATCAAACAATATATTATAATTTTAACAGTAAAGCACCTTTATTTATTTATTAAAAATTAAATGTTTAAAATTTCATTAGTTAAAATTTGGGTGAAACTTGTTTACTGTTTCTTATACTTTTACTACTACTGGTACCACAATTGTTGCAGAGAACCGTGGTATTGGTACCAAATACAGAAATGTTGGTACTGTGACAACACTAGACAGCATAGTAGAGAACAGACAGGAAAGCAGTGGATGAAGAGACAAATAAGAGAAAGTGATTTATTTAGTTAAAAGTAACATATTGTGAAATTGAGGTACCATAAAAAACAAACAATTTGTATTACTTAGTTTCCTTTGAATTGGGGTCTTGAGCCGGAAGACCAATCCACTTCGAGTGTAAACTAAACGAGCCAATGAACATGATGATTGCATCCACTTGCCGCTAATCACAGCAAATGGTGCAGCAAATATTCAACTTTTCACTTTGGAGCTGAGCAATCACATTGTTTAGCTCCTAACTACTCTACTGAACAGTTTCAGTGTGCTCTTTTGAGCTCTTGGTGTTAGCGATACAACATATTCACCTGTTTGTGTTGGAGACGACCATATCTCTAGTGTGCTTTAGTTGCTCCCTCACACCCTTTACAGATGTGTCTTTGTGTATGACATGGCAAACTCGACATTACATCTTTGAAGATGATGTTGGTCTTGTTACTTGATGAAAACATATCACCTGTGTTTTTCTGGATGTGGTCGTTTGTTGATGACTCATGCTCATAGCAGGAAGATGATCATCTCTTATTTGTGGGCCAGGCTTTATTACCTAGAAGGAGGTGGAGCTTTGTGCCTTTACCTTGATCTGGTTCTCTTCTTGGCTGCAGACAGGCCTTCCAAGATCAAGGCCTTTAGAGGGTGAACCTTTCTGAGAGATCTTTCAAAATTCAAGAGGCCTTGAGATGGCAACCCAGAGAGAGAAGGGAACTACTCTTTGGAGGATAGTGAATACATCTCCCCTCCCCCGGAGGAGGGCCAGGTGGAGAATCAGGTTTCCAAAAATCCCAAGACGACATGGAGAGTCAGACAACGGACATACACATTGGACCAGGCCAGCAGGCAGCAGGTTTCAACAGCATTGATAAAAGCCTGACTGTACACCCTCTATCAAACTTGGAACCAGGTATTGACTTTACACGCACCTCAAACTATGGCTGAGGTCCACGTTGAATGACGAGCATATTGGTACAAGATCTTGATCTCCGCATTGTCCCTGCTGCCCTGCGTCTTCACAAAAGTTGCGGAGGCAGGCCTTGTTCGCCTGAGAGTGAAGGGTGTTTGCATTCACACTCTTGCACATTAGCTTATTGGGCATTCAGGTAAACTGGGGAAAGAGCTAACTCTCCTAGAAGAAGATTTCTTTTCTCAACATGGAGTTGGATTTTTGCAGCAAGGGGTGGAGAGAAGGCCTTTACCCTCAAAGTCTATGTGGCTGCTATTGCTGCCAACTATGACCCTTCGGAAGTAAAGTTGTTGGAAGCATGACCTGTTCATCAGGTTACTTAAGGGGGTTTACAAGAGGTTAAATTCTACACTGTACCCTCTTTGAACCTGACTCTAGTGCTTAGAGTACTACAGCTAGGCCAATGTGAGACTCTGCAAACAGTTGAGCTGAAGTTCTTACCAATGAAGACTCTGCTCCTGCTTGCACTGGCCTCCATCATAAGGGTAGGGTACCTACAAGCATGTTTCGGTCGTCAAATCGTGCCTAAATTTCGGGGCAGCTGATTCTCAGGAAATCTTGCCCAAGGTTCCAAGTACTCCTTTCAGAGATCAGGTGGTGAGCCTGCAAGGGCTGCCACCGGAGGAGGCAGACCCAGCCCTAACTTTGCTTTGTCCTGTCTGAGCCCTAAGATATACTTAGACTGTCACCGGCTTCGGGTCAGCTTGCTTTTACCGTTCCAGAGAGTCAATAGTGCAGACCCTGTTGAGTTCCTACATCCCCTCAGCAGCCAGCCATGGTGGAGTGTCCAGCACCATGCCCTCACTCAATGAATCCTTGAGAACAGGAGGAGGGTTAGTGGTCATATGTAGCGGCCTAATAGGATCCATATGTGTAAATTTAATGGTACAGCCCCAGATCCCATGTTCCCTGGCAAGAACTTCTACTATCTGATAAACTAAAAAAGCCCCGTCACAACAAAGTGAAATGAATAAGCTTCAGGCTGAAGGTAGTAGCCTTGCCTCTGCTCCTCACTCCCAGTTTCTGTCAACATGAAGACAGGAGAGATGTCATTGTATAAATGAGAACACAAAGATGGTTTGGATATGTAAATCTAAAAGAAATGCTTTACTTTTCTAGTTACATGAAAGTTATGGGTTATTTCATTATGCAACTCACATTTTTAATGAGTTACCCCATCACTGCTTGAGATGGAAATCAAACTTGTTGTGAGCACAGATGTGCTGTATTTCAGAGCACTAATTACTGACCAAATTAGAGTTATATTTATTTTTAAATATCTTTATCTGATATTTTAACATTTAATAGTGTTTTTTGAAAGCACCCATTTCTATTTATTGTAGCTTGTAATAAAATATTTTGAATTAAATTATGATGAAGAGCACTTTTAAGTTAATCTGAATCTGATATGTTATAATACAAGATAGATATAGTAATTCAAATGATACACTTTAATCTCTATCTGTTATAGTTCTGTTCATGAAAAAAGATCAGAAGCCAAGCACAGCAGCGTGTCTATGAAGAATGACCCATCTAGGAATAATTCATTGTAGTTTAAGAGTGGAGATACAAAGACTTCAGGAATTTCAGGTCTAGTATTTTTGTAAACGATTATTTAATTAGGATGCATAATACATGATACGACAATGTGCTCATTACCTGATTTAATCATTTTCCAGGCATGACATCCTCAACACGTTCAGGTCAAATCTCCTGAAGAAGTTTGAGCGTCTGCATGAGGGAACATCGACGCAGAGAAACCCAACACTCCTGAATGAGATCTACACAGAGCTCTACATCACAGAGAGTGAGAGAGGAGAGATCGTTAATGAGCATGAGGTGAGGCAGTTAGAGGCACAGTTCAGGAGAACAGCAACAGAGGACACAGCCATCAAATGCAGTGACATCTTTAGACCTTTACCTGGACAAGATAAAGACATCAGGACTGTGTTGACAAAAGGAGTCGCTGGAATTGGAAAAACAGTCTCTGTGCAAAAGTTCATTCTGGACTGGGCTGAAGGGAATCAGAATCAAGACATACAGCTCATATTTCCACTTCCTTTCAGAGAAATCAACCTGATGAAGGACAAAACACTCAGTCTTTCAGATCTTCTTCATGTGTTTTTCCCTGAAACTAAAGAAATGGAAATATCCAGTAATGAACATAAGGTATTGTTCATCTTTGATGGTCTGGACGAGTGTCGTCTGTTCTGGATTTTCAGAGCATTGTAAAGTGAAACTGTGTAATATATCTGAGTCAGCCTCAGTGGATGTGCTGCTGATGAACCTGATTGTGGGGAATCTTCTTCCCTCTGCTCTCATCTGGATCACCTCCAGACCAGCAGCAGCTGATCTCGTCCCCTCTGAGTGTGTCCATCGAGTGACAGAGGTACGGGGCTTCAATGAGCCACAGAAGGAGGAATACTTCAAGAAGAGAATCAGTGATCAGAGTCTGGCCAACAGGATCATCTCACACCTGAAATCATTGAGGAGCCTCTACATCATGTGCCACATCCCAGTGTTCTGCTGGATCTCAGCCGCTGTTCTAGAGAAGATGTTGAGTCGAGCAGAGACTGAAGAGATTCCCAAGACTCTCACTCAAATGTATACACACTTCCTGATCCTTCAGACCAACATCAAACATGAGAAAGACTATGAGAAGAAGGTGACTGATGAAGAGATGATCCTCAAGCTGGGGAAAGTGGCTTTTCAGCAGCTTGTGAAAGGAAACCTGATCTTCTATGTGGAAGATCTGAGAGAGTGTGGCATTGATGTGACAGAGGCCTCAGTGTACTCAGGATTGTGCACTCAGATCTTCAGAGAGGAGTTGGGTTTATATCAGGGGAAAATCTTCTGCTTTGTTCATCTTAGTATTCAGGAACATCTAGCAGCTCTATATGTGCACCTCTCCTGGACAAAACACAACAAAAATGTGTTTAACCAGAGTTTGTGGTCTAAAGTGAAGGATTGGTTTCAACTCAATTCATCAAAACATGTTTCATTATATAAGCTACATCAGAAAGCAGTGAAAGAGGCTCTACAGAGTAAAAATGGACATCTGGATATTTTCCTTCGGTTCCTTCTGGGTTTGTCAGTGGAGTCTCATCAGATTCTTCTACAACAAATAATGAAAAAGACAAGAAGCAGATCTAAAAGCAATAAGAAAACAGTTGAGTACATCAAGGAAAACATCAGGACCATTGATTCTCCAGAGAAATCCATCAATCTGTTCCACTGCCTGAATGAACTGGATGATCATTCACTAGTGGAGGAAATACAACAGTATCTGAAATCTGGAAGAATAAAGGAAACTGAACTCTCTTCATCTCAGTGGTCAGCTTTAGTTTTTGTGTTGTTGACATCAGAAGAGGAACTGAATGAGTTTCGTCTTGATAAATTTGTTAAAGGAAAAAATAGGCCTGAAAATATGAAAGTTCTTCAGAAGCTTCTGCCTGTGATTAAAGAGTCCAGATCAGTTCAGTAAGTATCATTGAGAACAATCACTTTACTGTTAAAACATCAAGAAAATCTCATAAATCTTAAGTGCTGCAGATGTTGTCCAGAGTTTAGTGGTCAGTATTTTGACGTGTTTTTATCAAATGTTGGCAACATTTTTACATCAAAAAATAATGTAGAAGTAATGAGCTATTTTCTGTCTTACTTTTGACCCTTTCGTCAAAATGCTCTTTTTAAACACAGCTTTATCATTTGGTTTCTGAATAGACCTGCATGTTCGTCTCTCAAAAACACTGTATTTGTGAATCAGGGCTAAACAGGCAGTCAATCTTCTGTGGAGGCGGAGCTTATACACACTTTTACATCATAGAGAGAACATTTCACAATCTGTCGTTTTGGCAGACTGCCTTCTTTATAAAGTTTTAAGTTCTGAAATTAGAACTGTCCTCTTATGTCAAAAAGAATTTTAGTTTTTCAGGTTATGATCCAAGCTGAAGAAGGAGTCCTATTGGGCCTGGTTGGCTCGTGGGAATCCTGAGGCAGCTGACAGGTACTAGTGGGCCTAGCTGACCGCTGCCCGGGTGGCAGGCAAAAACTTGGGTCTGGGAGGAGTACTGGGAGGCCATGGAAAAGGACTATCGGACAGCCTCAAAGAGGTTCTGGCAAACCATCCGACGCCTCAGAAAAGGGAAGCAGTGCCCTGCCAACACCATATACAGTGCTGGTGGGAACCTGCAAACCTTGACTGAGGATATTGTTGGGCGGTGGAAGGAATACTTTGAGGATCTCCTCAGTCCTGCCAACACATCTTCCAATGAGGGAGTAGAGGCCAGGCACCCGGAGGGGGACTCTACCATTACCCTGGCTGAGGTCATTGAGGTTGTTGAGAAGCTCCTCGGTGGCAAGACACCGGGGGTGAACGAGATCCGGATATTGGCTAAGACCGGGTTCCTCGCATTGTCCTGTGGGGGGTGCTCTGGGAATACGAGGTAGGGGGCCCATTGTTAAGGGCTGTCCGATCCCAGTGCATGGTTCTCAGTTGGACGAGGGTGGCTTGCCCCCTTCAGGTTGGTGGGGAGCTCCTGCCTCAGGTGGAGGAGTTTAAGTATCTCGTCGCTGTACTGGTCTGTCATGGTGAAGAAGGAGCTGAGCCCCAAGGCGAAGCTCACGATTTGTGGTCGATCATAAAAGAATGTCACCTATGGTCATGAGCTTTGGGTCATGACCGAAAGGATGAGATCCCAGATACAAGCGGCTGAAATGAGTTTCCTCCGTAGTGTGGCTGGGCGCTCCCTTAGAGATAGGTTGAGGAGTTCAGTCACTCGGAGGAGCTCGGAGTAGACCCGCTGCTCCTCCACATCTAGAGAGGGCAGCTGAGGTGGCTCGGGCATCTGTTCCGGATGCCTCCCGGACGCCTCCCAATGGAGGTGTTCCGGGCATGTCTCACCGGGAGGAGGTCCTGGGGAAGACCTAGGACATGCTGGAGGGACTATGTCTCTCGGCTGGCCTGGGAGCGCCTCGGTGTTCCCCCGGAAGAGCTGGAGGAAGTGTCTGGGGAGAGGGAAGTCTGGGCGTCCCTGCTTAGACTGTTGCCCCCGTGACCCGACCCCAGATAAGTGGAAGAAGAAGAAGAAGAAGAAGGGAGCATAGCGTGATTCCAGCTGTCAACTTCACATTACTTTCATCATTTTATATTCCACATTCCTATTTATGATCATTCTGGTAGCATATTAAGGCAGCATTAGTGAAAACAGACAATGGTAGCTTTAGCAAGATTAGCCTTACAATGTGCCAAGAAACTCTTTTCAAAATGTTAAGTTGGAAAACTAACGTGTGATACCTTCTTCTGGAGGTGTAAGCTGGCTTCTTTAAGGAGCAACTTTTGTGCTGATATAAATGAATGTCAATTAAGTTTCGAAAAACTAAATAAATTTTCTCAGATTTCAGGAGTAAATGAGCTAAGTGGATTCATATATTCAGTGAATTTTGCATAATAGGTTCTATTTAAACCACTTACATTGTACAACAAAAAACATTATTTATCTCTCAAATGAGGCTCAAGTTTTAAATCTCAGTCCAATGATCCATATACCATATATTTTTTTATAGTTTTGTTCTCTATTTTTTAACAGCTAAACCGATCTGAGAGTGAAGAGTGTATTATTGTTCTCTACAGGTTGAGAGATTGTGGCGTCACAGATGAAGGTTGTTCTGCTCTGGCTTCAGCCCTGAGATCAAACCCCTCACATCTGAGAGAACTGAATCTGTCTGGGAATAAACTAGGAAAATCAGTAAATCTGCTCTCTGGTGTACTACAGGATCCTGACTGTAAACTGGAGAAACTGTGGTAAGATTATATAAGACACACTGTAAAATATTTGTGAAATGAAAAACAAATCACCTCAAAAAAGTCTGAAAACAAAATGAGAAGTCACACAAAATGTAAAAATTAGGTATTGTTTGTGAATTGAATACTTGCTACTGATTGGATGAGATAATTGTCAATTAAAGTACAGAGATACATAAAGTAAAACATTGTCTGGCTTTGTTTTCTGTACATGTGTGGACTTCTGTGTTGATGTTAAATCTGTTTTTGCAGTAGAAAAACTAAGTGCTAATAGCCTGTCTTGATAGCAAAGGCTTGACTGTTAGCAGACAAAATTACTAAAAGCAGTCAGATGAGATTAAGAGTAAGGACAGTGGATACAGATCAGAACAACAGTGTAAAGCTCAGCTGTGTAATGAATGGTGGGATTAAAAAGATTTGTATGAATCTCTAGAGAAGACAATTTGGTTACAATACTGACAGTGCAATAAAGAAAAATGGATTAATATCTTGAATTATTAATGTTTTAAATGATTAATTGTAGTCTTTCACATTTTAAATCTCAGTCCAATGACTCATCACTCATTGATTTGTACTTTATTTTTACTAATAGATTCTCAGCTAAACTGATCTGATCTGAGAGTGAAGGGTGTGTCATTGTTCTCTACAGGTTGGATTATTGTGGCGTCACAGATGAAGGTTGTTCTGCTCTGGCTTCAGCTCTGAGATCAAACCCCTCACATCTGAGAGAACTGAATCTGTCTGGGAATAAACTAGGAGAATCAGTGAATCTGCTCTCTGGTGTACTACAGGATCCTGACTGTAAACTGGAGAAACTGTGGTAAGATTATATATGACACAGTATAAAATATTTGTGAAATGAAAAACAAATCACCCCTAAAAAAGTCTGAAAACAAAATGAGAAGTCACACAAAATGTAAAAATTAGGTTTTGTTTGTAAATTGAATACTTGCTACTGATTGGATGAGACAATTGTCAATTAAGGTACAGAGATACATAAAGTAAAACATTGTCTGGCTTTGTTTTCTGTACATGTCTGGACTTCTGTGTTGATGTTAAATCTGTTTTTGCATTAGAAAAACTAAGTGCTAATAGCCTGTCTTGTTAGCAAAGGCTTGACTGTTAGCAGACAAAATTACTAAAAGCAGTCAGATAAGATTGAGAGCAAGGACAGTGGATACAGATCAGAACAACAGTGTAAAGCTCAGCTGTGTAATGAATAGTGGGATTAAACAGATTTGCATGAATCTCTAAAGATAATTTGGTTAAAATACTGACAGTGCAATAAAGAAATATGAATTATTTTCTTGAATTAGTAATGTTTTAAATGATTAATTGTAGTCTTTCACATTTTAAATCTCAGTCCAATGACTCATCACTCATTGATTTGTACTTTATTTTTACTAATAGATTCTCAGCTAAACTGATCTGATCTGAGAGTGAAGAGTGTGTCATTGTTCTCTACAGGTTGGATTATTGTGGCGTCACAGATGAAGGTTGTTCTGCTCTGGCTTCAGCTCTGAGATCAAACCCCTCACATCTGAGAGAACTGAATCTGTCTGGGAATAAACTAGGAGAATCAGTAAATCTGCTCTCTGGTGTACTACAGGGTCCTGACTGTAAACTGGAGATACTGTGGTAAGATTATATATGACACACTGTAAAATATTTGTGAAGGGAAAAAGTAAAAACATAAGCAGAATCACTGAAGTTGAACTTTACTGAAAATGCACTTGCATGAAATTTAATTATATAAATTACATTGATAAGAGCTTGTCACTGTAAAAATAACAAATTTTGACATCAACTTGACATTGCATGCTATTTCAAAGTTTATAAGCCCCATTTGTGATTATGATGAGGTTAACTAATTACCGTGATCTTCTTCACATTGCTTTTATATGTAATATAAAAGAGCGCTAAGAAGCTTTTTCAGAAGGAGAATTCTTTCAGAGGGAGACACTGCACATCTCGCTAGTCCAAAACGCAGCAGCCAGAGTGCTTACTAGAACTAGGAAGTATGATCATATTAGCCTGGTTCTGTCAACACTGCACTGGCTCCCTATCAAACATTGGATAGATTTTAAAATCTTATTAATTACCTATAAAGCCCTGAATGGTTTAGCTCCTCAATACTTGAGCGAGCTCTTATCACATTATAGTCCTGCATGTCCGCTACGTTCTCAAAACTCTGGCCATTTGATAATACCTAGAATATCAAAATCAACTGCGGGCGGCAGATCCTTTTCCTATCTAGCACCTAAACTCTGGAACAATCTCCCTAACTCTGTTCGGGAAGCAGACACACTCTGCCAGTTTAAATCTAGATTAAAGACACATCTTTTTAACTTAGCCTACACATAACACACCAACACACCTTTTATTATTCAAATCCATTAAAGGATTTTTAGGCTGCATTACTTAGATTTGCTGGAACCGGGAACACTACTCTTAAAATACAATGTACTTGTGACATCGTAAAAAGAATGGCATCTACGCTAATATTAGTCCTGTCTCTTTCTCAATCTGTTTTCAGTTTGTATCCAGACTAGATGGTGGATCAGCACACAGAGATTATGTTCATCAGAGACCAGAACACCTAGACGCGCACGTCGACAGATCACCAGATCCTGATGCACACACACATACACACACACACTAAGTCATTTACACTATATGACACAGCTGCGTTTAAAATTGAACTGGAAGTTAAGTGCTGGGCGTCCGGTCAGAGGAGAACTGACCCCAACTGAGTCTGGTTTCTCCCAATGTTTTTTTTTTCTTCATTCTGTATGGATGGGGTTTTGTTTCCTTGCCGCTGTCGCCTCTGGCTTACTTGGTTGGGGACACTTAACTTCTAGTGATTTAACGTCGAATTGATTACAGAGACCGTCTCTGCATTTAATAAGAAATTGGTCACTCTCGTCATTATACATCCCTGTCATTGTACTCTTCTACATTATACTGTACAGTGCTTTGATGCAATCTGTGTTGTTAAAAGCGCTATATAAATAAAAATGATTGATTGATTGATTGATCTCCAGAAGACACAGCAAGAAAACACTAATGGTGGGCCTCAGCTTCTCTCACATTCAAGACTGTGTTTATGCTAATAGGGCAGAGAGCGTTACAATGGGCAGGACCTTTTCCCCTCTGTGACGTAAACATGGGGAGAATCTGAAATCTGCTACGTAATTATTGGTTTTATGAATAAATCATTTTTACCATTACAGGTTGTTTTCACACACTGTGGCCACAAAACAGTGTTCAAACATCTTTTGAAAAAATGTATTTTTGCATGATGGATCTGCTTTAGAAGTTTAGTAACACACCTTGTATGTGTGTGTAATTGGAGAATATAAGATAAAATATAAGATAAAAATGTAGCTTCACTCTAGTTTCCATTAAAATGTTTAATTCTGTGATCTATAAATATAAATATTTTTTATCTCTCCCAGTGTGTCTGAATTATTATCAATTTTGGACTGTGGATTCATTCTTCTTAAAAATACAAAGTATGTCATTTAAGAGCGTCTTGGAATAACATTAAGGATACAGACAGCAGTTAGTAAATTAGACGCTGTCACTTTAAGAGACAACTGATCCATTATAACATTTAATCTATATATACATCCAATGTCTTTCTTTAACTTCACATTTTCTAGGATACTCTCCAAGACAGGTATTTTGGCACCATTTTGTATTTGTCAGTACGAGACCAAGAAGCTGTATGTTCGGCCTCAAACGTATATCAGACTTTAAGAATTAATCCTCAAAAGGCTCTGATTTAATTAAAGAAACATAAGTGCTGCGTCTTCACTGTCTGCTGACAGTGGTGCTGCCTTCTAGCTGCTCCGAGTGTGTGTTCAGATTTTGCCAATTCTCTCCTTCTCTCGCTCTGATTTCCAACCAAACTCAATGTGTAATTCAATCAAACATTATCCCTTCCATACTGCTTAACTCTTGATAAAAGGGTGGAAACACTCTAGTAGCACAAACCTGTGTTTTAGTCACCTCTTTTACAAAGTCAATTAAAACTGAGATGTGTCTTTAATCTAGATTTATACCCAAAAGAGTGTGTCTGCCTCCCGAACAGTGTTAGGGAGATTGTTCCAGAGTTTGGGTGTTAAATCAGAAAAGGGCTTACTGCCTGCAGTCTGTCAAGTTCGCGCTTTCGCGAGACTAAGCACACAGGGACTCAAAATAAACTTAAACAGATTTAATCCAAACGGGAAAAAATAAAGATACAAAAGTAGGCAGAACAGGCAAGCAGGACAAAAACTACGTAGGACAACGTGAACTCAAAACACACAGGACTAAATACACAAGGAAATTAACTAAATTAACAAGACACAGCTGAGGACAATGATACAATTAACATAGAGGGAAGGCAGGGCACTGGGAGCACATGGCACGAGACAAAAACCATAAACAAAGAGTCAGAGACGTGACACAGTCGATTTTGATATTCTAGGTATCATTAAACAGCCAGAGTTTTGAGAACACAGTGGACATGCAGGACTATAATGTGATAAGAGCTCGCTCAAGTATTGAGGAGTTAAACCTTTCAGGGCTTTATAAATAATTAACAAGATTTTAAAATCTATACAGTGTTTGATAGGGAGCAAATGCAGTGTTTACTGTATGACTTGAACCATGCTAAGGCAATTCCACTAATGCAGACATAGTTGTCTAATCTATTCAAGAAAATGTTGTGGTCGATAGTGTCCAATGGCACTAAAAAACTAATATCTTAACCTATTATCTATTTTATTTTCCAACACACAGCTTTGATCAGACACTGTTTTTGTGTTTGTGGTCACCAGCAAATTATAGAGGACTCTTGGCTGCTTGACCACTTCACTGTTGACCCTTGACATGCTCAGAACAGAAGGACACTTAAGCAGAGTCATCGGGTCTTCTGTGGTCTTAAACTTTTCTAGCGTTAAACCAGCTGTCAGGTTTGATCATCATTTACTCACCTTCATGTTGTTCCAAGATTTCAAGACCTTCTTTCCTTCTGTAGAAGAAAACAGAAGATGTTTTTAAAAATGATGAAGCTGCTGAGGTTCATTAAGAAAAACCACACAGCAGCACAGAAATAATGTTTAAAAACTTTTTAACTTCAAAAAAAAAATCTAGAGAAAGCAACATTTAAGTAGAGATCCTAATGATTCCAGACAGACAACATGATCATGCCTGTTTTTGTAAAGCATCTGTATTTTAAGGATCATATAATAAAGACGTCTTCAAAGCCTCTCATCATGCTCACAGTGTTTCAGAGCCTGTAATCAGGGCAGGATTTATTAGAACTAAATAGAAGCTCACTTTCAGCAGAACAAACAACAGCAACAGCTTTCTGTGCTGACGAAATCTTCAAATGCAGTGTTTTAAATAAAATAATTAATCAGAAACTGTGCCACTGCAAGAAACAAATGTTGTTTTCAGTATTTTTATCTTCAGTCCTATTGTATATCAAGACATTTACTGGAGAAGGAATTTTTTTATCTGTTTTAGAAAACTCTCAATAGTTTTCTCAATAGTTTAAGATTGAACACAGATTTGTATTAAAAAAAAGAAAATGAGCAAATACAACCTTTTTAGTGATTTTTTATTGATTCTACACAAAATTCTACATAGACCACCAATCATTTATTGATTTAAATGATTTAGATGAAAGCTCTGGCAGAAACTGTGCTATTAATTGTTCTTTGCAGATGTTATATTAACCAGACATTAATGAAATCACTTCCAGACAAATTGTTGTTTGATTAATTGTTTTAAGAGAATGGATTCCATCTGCGCCTCATTGCCAGGATTTCTGGTAATGCTGTAAGAGTTTCATGTTTGCATCAAAGCATGGGATTATTGCACCAATAATGCAACTTAACACTGAACAACGAAAACGTGATGGTTTTTCTATTTGTACTTAGATGTTCCTTTAAATGTGTTTAATAAATACATTGTTAACTGAAATAGAATAAAACTTAACTGGAATCAATCAATCAGTCAATCAGTTTGCCAAAGCATAATTTATCATTTTAATTTAGTTTAATGATGTAAAACTGAAAGAGAAAGAGAGAGAGAAAGATATTGATGCTAACTAGAATAATTAAAAAAGGTCAAATAAAAATGCATTCTATTTAATATTTAACCTCATAATCACTAGAACATTAAATTAAAAGAAAATGAAATTAATGCATAATAAAAAAACTGATGTCTGAGAAACAACAAGAAAGGGGGGAAGAAAAACTCATTACTGCAGGATAAAAGGCAATTACTTCATAAATGTCAACCCAAGAAGTAAACTTATTATTTATATATTTTGTTGCATTTATAAGGATGAAAAACAGCTGCATGAGAACTTCATTAAATTATCTGCTGGGTTTGATTTAAAAATTAGCAGACGCTTGAATTATGATTTCAGCAACTGCTTTAAAAACTTGCATTAGAACTTATATTAGAAAGAAGATAATTAAAAGCTACTGCAAAAAACTTAAAGATAACACTGAAATCAATTCATGCACATGCTCCAGTTAATGTATCTAAAAAAAGAATACAATTTCCTGTCTGTCAGTTACTACGAGTTATGTTGTGACGACAGACTGGGGTTCTTGCTTGAAGCCCTTATTAGCTTTGATATAAGAAAGTGCCAATGAAATTTGGCAAGTGGTTAACTAATCCTGAGCCCCTTCCCATCACGTGGGCATAAATAGGCTACTCATCAGATTTCTGCATGACTTCCAGTCCTGAAGTACTACAAACAGAGGAGAAGCTGAAACAGAAGCTGTTCTAGGTGGCATCGATGAGACAATTTGCAGTGTTTCTGCGTTCCAGCAATTCCCCTGGGTGTCTCACCATATGCTTTGGGATGAATCGGTAGCTTCTGTTGTCACCCAACCTGGTCTCTCTGTGACTGGCAGAGGATCAATGGCTGACACATTGGAGGATTAGAGGGCTATAGTGAGCCATCTCATGGCGGTCCTCTCTTTTTGTTCGGTGCACCAAGGGAGGACCAGATGTTTACCGCAGCATCAGGGGAAGGACTATCATCACCTGAGGAGAATGATGAGGACGAACTGTGGCCCTCGGGAGCTGTGGCTTCCGCCCGATTCAGGTACGGAGCTGCAAGCCATGCTTGCCCAGGCGGCCGTGAGTATCGGGCTGGAGGTGTCCACACCGCACAGCCCTGAGCCTTGGTAGTTGCAAGATTGGTTCCTGGGTGCTGCCGTGATAGTAAATCACGTCCCGCTCCATTGCCTTTTTTCCGGAAGAGCATGAGGAGTTGATGAAGTCGTGGATGGCTCCTTTTTCAGCCAGAGGCCGCTCGTCTTCCTCCTCCATCTTCACCACCCTTGATGGCGGCAAGGTGAGGGGATATGTGGATATTTCCAAGGTGGAGAGAGCAGATGCAATGCACTTGTGACTGCAAAATGCCACCTTCTGAAACATGTAGGACCACTGCAGCTCTCACTGCTAAGGCTTGCTGTGGGCCAAGCCGCCTCTGCCGTGCATGCCATGGCGATCCTGCAGGTCCACCAGGCAGAGGCACTGAAAAGAGCTGCAGAAGGGTGGTTGCGAGCTGTGTACGGTGACTAATTTCTCCCTACCGGTGATGAAGGTCGAGGCGCAGTGCCTTGGGAAGCCGATGTCTGCCTTGATGGCCCAAGATGCATGATACTGACAAGATTCGCTTCTTGGACGTTTGCTAAACAGATTTTTGCAGTACAGCAGCAGACCAAGGCAACTCATCACACCCTCCCCCGGCTTGATCCTCCATCTCCCACAGTTCCACCACGGGCTTCGTCTCAGACTGCTCGTCATCAAGGGCGCTGGGCGCTCCCCTGCAGCAACAATATCCTCTCCGCCTCATCCTGAGACCCCGTCAAGGCCGATGCGTCTAGCATCACGCCAGAGGGTGATGCCCACTCCGCCACAGGTAGCCTCCAAGTTCTGTAGGAAGACGACAAAGAGACCCTGGGACGGATGGCCCGGAGAGGTGGGAAGTTGCTCTTCAGGAGAGGTGGGAAGTTGCTCTTCAGGACACAGAAAAATTTCTGTTTCATTTCCCTTCTGTACCAAATGTGAAAAAGAGCAATCTCCTCATCCTTCATGCCTTCAGGTTCGTGGTGTGCAATGCTTTGCTTCCTCACTCTGTCCCCAGTGTCCCCCATTGCCAGTGACCAAGAGAAGACAGTTACGTAGCACGTCCCTGCGTATCTCCAGCCAGCATGGTAAGGCATTTGGGCATTCTGGTGAGATCCAGCCCAAACATGCTGTCTGCCCCAACTGCTTCTCGCTGCACAACTCTTGGTACACTGATGATTCCAATAGTGTCACTTGCGAGGAGTTTGGATGTGTTGATGGCATTCCGTTTACCCAATCGGTGAGTATGACAGCGTGGGCAATAACTGACTTATATGGACAATTCGGCTCGGCTATGCGATTCAGTTTGCCCGGCGACTCGGTGAGTATGACAGCGTGTGCAATCAGTGCTGACCCGCATGAGTTCATTCAGAGGCAAGACAGTGGTTCTACTGAAATGTTTTCAGAGGCTCCTGGGGCATATGGCTTCTGGCCATATGTTCCAGGAGACAACTTCTGGGCTTGGGGTTCTAGACAGGGCCTTGTCTGCTTTGGCACATCAATTGCCTAGAGCTATTGGCAGTACATCTAGCTCTGCAGCACTTTCAGCCACTGCTGCAAGACAGGCATGTGTCGGTCTGTACAGACAACACTGCGACTGTGTCATACATCAACCTCCAGGGAGGTTCATGGTCACGTTGCATGTAACAGCTTGCTTGACATCTCCTCCTATGAAGTCAGTCACAGTTCAAATCACTGCACACTGTACATATTCTGAGGGAGTTCAGTCGTGCAACCGACGCACTCTCACGACAACACTCACTTTTCCCAGATAATGGATACCCCACCCAAGATGATCCAGCTGATTGAGTTGATTCGGAGAGGCTCAGGTCGACCTGTTTGCTTCTTGTAAATCCTTCCATTGCCAGCTGTTCTATTCCCTAACCGAGGCTCCCCTTGGCACAGCTGAACCCGCACTGGCACACAGCTGGCCTTGGGCTCTACGCAAATATGTGTTTCCCCCAGTGAGTTTGCTCATACAGACTCTGTGCAAGGTCAGGAAGGATGAGGAACAGGTCCTGTTGGTTGCGCAATACTGGCCCACCCGGACTTGGTTTTCCAAACTCAATCTCCTCGCAACAGCCCCTCCCTGGCGAATTCTTTTGAGGAAGTAACTTCTTTCTCAGGGGCTTGCACCATGTTGCAGCCTGTCCAGACCTCTGGAACCTCCATGTGTGGCTCCTGAACGGAATGCGGCAGACTTAGTTGGTTTACCACAAGGTGTGGTGAACACTATTACACAGGTTAGAGCTCCCTCTATGAGGCAAGCCTATGCCTTGAAGTGGAGCGTGTTTGCGAACTGGCGTTCTTCTAGCAGAGATTGGAGTAGTGCTCTACTTCCTGCAAGAAGGGTTTGAGCGCAGGCTGTCCCTCTCCACCTGCTTCATGATGCCGTAGAAGGCCGGTCTTTGGGAAAGCACAATCTCGTCGTAAGGTTCCTAAAGGTTCCAAAATGTTAAATCCTCCTAGGACACCCCTTGTGCCCTCATAGGATCTCTCAATTGTCCTGGCTGGCCTTCAGAGAGGTCCTTTTGAGCCCCTGGAGTCAGTTGAGCTTAGGTTCCTGCCTGACCGCGCTCACTTCCATCAAGGGGACCAGCATTTTTGGTGAATGAAGAGTGCCTTGTATTCGAGCCAGTCTACCCTCATGTAGTCCTGAGATCTCAGCCTGGATACGTGCCTAAGGTTCCTACCACACCCTATCTCGATCAGTTGGTGAACCTGAAAGCACTGCCCACAGAGGAGGCAGATCCAGTCCTGTCAGAGCATTACACATATATGTGGACTGCACCCAGGATTCAGAAGCTCTGAGCCATTTTTTGTCTGCAATGGAGGTCAGCAGAAAGGCAAGGCCCAAGCAGGGGTTGGCCTACTGGATGGTGGATGCCATCACCTTAGCGTACCAGGCCCAAGGGGAACCTTGCCCCCTAGGGGTGAGAGCTCACTCCACCCAAAGTGTTCCCTCCTCCATTGCGTTGATGCACAGTGTCTCTCTAGCAGACATTTACATTTAGTCAGGTTTTATAGTCGCCTTTATGTAGAGACAGTTGCTTCCTGTGTGTTGAGGTAACAGGCATATAGAAGCAAAATATCGCTGTCAAAGGCGCCATTAGTGCATAAGGTTAAATCCTCCTAGTATTGTCTTTGTGCCCTCATGGGATCTCTTGATTGTTTTTGTCTTTAACAAGAAAAGGATAGGAAGGAGCAGGAGAAGATCCTGTCTTCTATCAATGTTGGGTTGGGGTGTCCAAGCGAAAAGATGAGTTTTGAGTTGATTTCAGTGCATATTGCTAGTGACTCTGCTGACCTTTAGGTCAGAATGGCCACTGCAGATCCTTCACTGCAGACATCTCCACATTGTTCTGCGGGCTGTTAACACAGAATACCTTTGCGAGGTATTATAGTCTTTTCTAATTCAGGAAAGCAGTTGCTTTCTAGTAGTGTTGGGTAACAGGTAATTGGGGGAAGAAGGCCAGGTGTCACTCCATTCGATGGGATGGGGTGCCTCTGCATGGTTAAATGCCTCTTGCCAACTGTTGTATTGGCAGTTTCATTGTGATCTGTTGATGATTTTACATTTGTATTAAGAGAGGTAAATTTTTCCAAGCTGCAGGAGTTGAGCTTAAGTTCCTGTCTTCCATCAATGGTGGTTGGGGATTAATCAATATTTTCAATGTGAAAAAAGGGTCCTGATCTCAGTGCATACTACCAATTTACATGTGACCTAGTTGGTCAGAATGTAGTCTGATGAGCATCAAGATCATTATAATTAATCACATTGTTCTGCCACCTGACAAAAAAACAAAAACAAATCAAGATTTAGCACCCTGAAATGGATCCAGATTTCTTTTCTAATTCAGGAACAGCGGGTTGGCTTGTCTGTTAAGTCATTATTTAATATCTAATGATGGGAAGGAACCAAAAATATCTGAAATATATCTGGTTTTCGATGGGATGGTTACAACCTCTTTTAAACATTAGTGTGTTTGGGAAGATGGGATTAAGTTGCCAAATGTTGTAGATTGGCATTTTTTAATGAACGTGTTGATGAATTATGATGTTTGATAAAAAAAAACAATAGTTGGATAGATGTTGGAAAAAATTGTAAATTAGAAATGTTTCTATATTATTATTCCACATTATAACAAAATTTATCAGATATGGATATGACTGTCCTTTAACAGTAAACTATTTGAAGGACAGAAACATTAAGTTTTGCTTGTGGAAAATATTTGTGGTGTGTGTAAAGCTGGTACATGGTTCTGATTCTACATGATGCAGTCATTTGTGTGCTGATTTTTAAACCAATGTGGGGTACATTATACAAGCTACCATTCACAAAATATAATCTGAAACTGAGGATCTTACATGACATTCTTGCAGTTAATGCCTTTTTTTCCTGTTATGAATCCTCAAGTAATTAAAAGTTGTATTTTTTATCGACCGTTAGTCGATAGACTAGACTTTGTTCGAAGTGCTAACAATGATTTTTGATGAAATGTTCAGTATGCTTGCATTTATTTATGGTTTTAAGGAGTCTAAAACACAGAAAAGAATAAAAAGAAAAGAAAGAGTGTTTGCTGAATTTTAATATGGGTAGAAAACAAAAACTAGATTTCAAAAATGATTGTAATATATTGAAGGTTTTTAAAGGACTTGCAAAATTAAGAATCACAAATGGAAGTTGAACATTCTACCTTAATATCTGTGGATTTTATGAAATGAATTGATATGTGGAAGATTTTAAATGTATAATGAAGACTTTAATAATAAAAATCTCTCACACTCTCTCTCTCTCTCTCTCTCTCACACACACACACACACACACACACACACACACACACTCACACACACACACACACACCATAAAGTTCTCGGTGTGGTCTTGTTGCTTCAGCTGTTTAGTTCTTTGTGTCAAAACTTGTGCTGAAGCTGCTTTCAAACCACTTAACTACTTTAAATAACTAGTAGCTTGACAAACTGAAGCCAGGCTGCTCTTCTGAGAAAGACTATTATCTGCTAACAAAACGTAGAACTGTTTTTTTTATGTAGAAAACATTTTTTGGCACAAAATAAATCCAATTATAATATTAAAAATAATTATGAAATATATAATTTATATTATGTAATATATGATTAAATATAAATATAATACAATATATAACATTACATTCTAAAAATATAACTTCATAATTCAAAAATACAATGCATAATATGAAATTATTTGTAATACATCATTATAGCAGCAATAACTTTTTTTGGCGTTAAAGTCTATGAAGGATTTAAAGATCCAGAAACTCAAATAATATTTAAATTACTTGAGCAAAATGATTTAATCAAATTAATCAGATGTTCTTCATATGAGGGAAATTACATCATAAAGCATATTTCTTTTAATTATTTTTATTTTTGTTCTTTGAGAGGTGTCAGCTAATAATAATAATAATAATAATAATAATAATAATAATAATATTCTATATGCTATTTGGGTCAGAGAAATCAAATTAATTCAAAGGGGAAGTAGGATAATTTTTTTATATTTGACAAGATTTTGAAAAGAAGCAGTGAATGAGATTCTGTGAGGTTTGGAGAAAGCAGCTGATCTGTATTTAAGTTAATGTTATTTATATAAAAAGTGCTATTTTTGGTTAGATCGTTCCATAAAGCTGATCAAACCTCGAGTTTCACTGTTTCTTATCCGTGGGAACACACAGACTACAAAGTTCAGTCCGCTGCCTGGGAAAGTCTGAGACTTAATGAAGATCACGAGATCTTTTGAGGAACAATGGCGGATAAAACTGGGCGTCATAAACGAGCTGCTTCAGCATTCTTCAGCCACATAAATCAGGCCTGCATCAAGCACACACAGATGTGATCTCTCCAGTTCCTTCGTTCTGTCTCAGGCTGACATTTTCTGCAAAACCATTAAGATTCAGTCCCATAAACCTCATCTGATCTGCCCGAAGAACCATGAATCCACAGATCATCGTCAGGGAATTTTATATCCAAGCTCAATTTACTTCACATATTTTTTCTGAATCGAAGTTCAGATTTGTCTGCTGACCAGGAGATCTTTGAAGTGTGTTTGAGCAACATCTGCATCAAATCAAGCGAGTGGTTGTCATAAACTCATGCAGTCTGTGTGAACATGTGATCGTTGGGTTTCAGCAGACACACGATGATTTTTAAAAGTGTTTGATGAAGATCAGACTTTCCAGCATCTTTAAAGCCTCGCAGAGATTCAACAAAACTTCTCAGAGCAAAAAGCATCCCAAAGACACACCAGATCAGCACAAGACAGCCGGAAATCATCCCAAATTTTACTAGAAAAAGTCCAATAAAAGGGTTAATACAAGATAACAATATGTTCAATTACTATCTTCTCATATTAAACATCATTTCAACATCACAGATTCTCATTATAAACTCAGTCTTTCATTTTCTTCTTTTTTCTTGTTTTCCAGTACAAATATCCAAGCATCCTTAAATCAAGATAGATTTTCTTGAAAAGCAAATGATGCAAAATGTTTTTTTTTTCTAAGAAAAGTACATTTATGCTGTAAAGAAAAAAAAAACCCACCTTGTTACTTTTTTTGCTTCTCATATTTTGAATGCACTTTTTTTTATTATACCTATAATATGCATTATAAGGTGAAAAATTCAATAAATATTTAATTATATATTAAAATGCATATATCATTTATATTTTATAAAAATGCTAAAGTCAATATGCATTTACTTGCAAAGCAAACTGACACAAGGAGTCCTGTTTTCTTAGAAAATCAATCAAAATGTGCTAAAAAATGGAAAATAAATCTACAACTGGTAGTTTAGTTTTCATGCTACATTGGTAGACAGTTTTCGGTATAAAACATTATTAATAAGGTGCATCATTTATGCATTAAAAATATTTTTATAATGCACCATATATAAAATGTTACCAATTTTTTTTCTCCATTCAAGCATAACATAAGTTTGGCATTGATACATTTTTAAGAAAACAAGACAAATTATGCTTCTCGAGTAAATGTGTCTTGATTTAGGAATATTTAGACACTTGTGCTGCATAAAAATCATTACAAGCACTTGAGAAAATCACTTTTTTGCATGTGTGTAGTGTAAAAGCGTGCCTGTTTGTCTGAGACGGGGTTCAAGCAGCTGTTCTGATGAAGGTGGAAAAGCATCTAACGAGACTAAATGACGCTGTAGCAAACATTAAGGCAGGATTCTGGGAGGAACGAGACAGAAATTAGAGACGTGTGACTCAGAAACAGCTGCTTTTCCACTTGGACTTGCTTTCTGACCTTATAAACCATAAATCTATGATTTAAACTAACAGAACTCCTCCGGCTGGTTTAGACATGAACCTGTACGCTCGTTTCTCTCAATTATGACTCATTATGAAACGATATCCCAATTGCTTTGAATAAAAGTACGTTTTATTGCTCTACATGTGGAGGTAAAGCAGTTAGAAGAGTCTCTAATAAACTCGAGGGCTGTTGTCATCGCTAGTACTTCAAGTCAAGGTCAGCTGTGCTCTAGCAGCTGTTTATAAATCATTAAATATTAAGAGAAGTGCACTCTGGGAGTAGAAAAGGAGAAATAGGTCAAAAGCGAGGAGGAGTCGAGTCCCAGCGGAGCGTTTGACTGTAAAAACCAAGGTCCTGCCAGTCTTTACCTTCTCATTCGGCCCCAGTTTATCCTTCTGGAAAATACATCTAAAAATAATAATCAAATACAAGGCCATTTAGCAGGTCCTGTCAACATTATATATATTCTGGATGTAGCTGGCAGAAACCGCTTTGTAATGATTATTTGTTATTTATTAAATAATATTAAGTGCTTTTGTAAGACTTAACACCATTTCAATGATACTAAATAAAAAAAATTAAAAATGCAAGCCTTTAAAATAACCCCACTTTTACTGAAGGCAGCAAAACTGAACATAGTTTAAGTTTACATCAGGGATGATTAGTTATAACGAGTTGACTAGTACAGTTAGCATGAACTAAGAATGAACAACACTATTAATATTGGTTCATGTTAACTGCAACATTTACTAATGCAGTATTAAAATTAACAGCTGTGCTCGTTAATCTCTGAATGAACATGAACTAACAACTGACATTAAGACATTAATAAATACTGTAATAAAATTGTTCGTTCAAATGTATTGTTTGTTCATTGCATTATTTTTATTCATTTTAGAATCAGACATAACTTTTTCAAGTCATATAATAACTATCATCAGGAGCCTTGAGAATTGTAAAGCGTGGAGTCAGCTGTAACTAAGTTACAGCAATAGCATTGCAATTATACCACACAGACGTTTTTATTCATTTCATGACTTTGAGAATTAAGAATCAGACAGAATCACATTATATTATAAAAAACGAAATAGCCTTTTTCAGCCAAGAATTTTTTTGGAGGTGGAAAGTGCATCCCTAATATATATATATATATATATTATATATATATATTATATATATATATATAATATATATATTTATATATTACACACACACACAAAAGTAAAAATATACAAAAAACTTAAAGTAAAATAAGGGATCATTTATTTACAATTTATTTCCTATAAAATATGAATATCAACACTTGGGTGTTATACATTTATTTAATCTTTATTTCCTATATATGAATAAAAAAACGTTTTAGGCTTAAATTCAATTAATTTATTGTTTTGAATTAAATTCAAGATTTATGTTTTTGCATTTCCTCAGATTCCAGACTTCAAATCTCAGACAAATATTGTCAGATCCAAACAAACCAGACATCAATGGAAAAATTATTTATTCACATTTGAGACTGGTTTTGTATATTAATATCGCTTATATATACTGTAAGGTATAAGTTGTTAAATATACAAGCATCTGTATGGCATAATACCCCGTAATATCTGAAACACTGTCAACACATTTTTTGGTGAATTTCTGGCAACAGATATTTCTATTTGAATCATTTTTATGTAGATGTTTTTACAGTGTGGATGTAAGCCACCTCTCACCAGCTCTTCAGTCACTAGAAGAAAACAGATTCCCTCTGAAGGTCCTGATTTGGGTCAGGGATGTCATATTAGCTGCTTTTCTGAAATCCCGGCCTCTTTTGTCCAAGAACCCTAAAAATCAGAGAGAAATCTACTTGTGAAGTCATCTCCATCAGAGGACAACAAAACACAAACTGACTGAATAATTCAGCTAAATATATAACGCTCACTGCTTCTGTGTGTTACTTAAGGAAAATCAATCTTATTCTCTTTTCTGTTTCGTTAGTCGTGCATATCTGACTGATCTGGTTTTGCTTGACCAGCTGATTGCCTTTGCAATGAATTACAACGTCTCTGTCTCCGCTATGGATGCTCTGCAGTGAATGGGTGCCGTCAGAACGAGAGTCTGATAAAAGCATGACGATAATCCACAGCGATCCGGTCCATCAGTTAACATCTGGAGAAGACAGAAGATCAAACATTTCAACTAAAATACGAGACTTTTATCAGACTCTGATTCTGACGGCACCCATTCACTGCAGAACATCCATTGATGAGACAGAGACGAATTACACATTTAATCAAATCTGACAAAGAAACAAACTCATTCTAATCTTGAATGAACTGAGGGTTAGCATCATTTAGAAAATAAAGTTTTTTTTGGCTGAACTACTCTATTTAAATATTAATAAAGGCTTGTAAAAATCCCAAATAGTGCTGTCAGTCCACCATACTATAAATATATAGTGTACTGCACAGTAGAGCTTTCACTGGTCTTTATACAGTATATTTAGTATCTATATATACTATACATCTAAAACAGTAGACATACGAGTATAGCACGGTATAAGTGTCTCAAAATTAAATTAGCAATAAAATCTAACAATCATGTACATTTTTTTAGCTGAAAACATGCTAACATTTCATTTAAAGTACATAAAAATAAAACACCATGTTTACAAATTACTAAAGAAGTATGGAAACAGTTTTTATTAAAAAAAACGAAGCCGGTTTGAAGTACTTTTTTATAAATAATAAACTTGTGGATGTGGATTAGATTTTTGGCACAAAAAAAAGACATAATTTATTCAAATAAATGAATGATGATATACAGAAAAGGCATAAACAAATATAGATTTGTTTTTCTGTGCGAACCATGTATTAAATCAGCTCTTGGTCCAGCGTTGAAGTGAGAAGAGACTATTTCACACCCGTTTCTCAACCTTTCTCAAGTGCAGCATCATTGTATACGTGGCAAAAGAAAAAAAAGTCTTAATAATGTGCTCTGGAAGCAATCCCTGATTTAATATAATAAAGCATTTTCACTAGATTTTCACGCTGGCCAAGCATAGCTGTTAAAAGCTGCGTCGCAAAACCTGCTAAAAAGGCAGCGTGCTGAGATGCAAAGACTAGTGAAAGCAAAGCTGAGGAGAGATTAGACATCCTTTCAATGTTTCATAAGAATATGAATATACATAAGCACCCAAATATGATGCTGCACACTGAGCACATTAGCTTAGCAGCATACTAATGTTATAAAACTGAGCATTGGTCAGTTATTGATCTTATTCATGCAAGGGAAGCATCATAAGAAAACATTAATGCTCATAGTCATCAGTTGCGGTAGAAATGATCTAATTATGTTCACATATGAAGTGCAGCAGTTTAACCAGACTCCTATTTCATGCAATGAGCACTTTTCATTCATAAATATGCATGAGTGGATGTTAAAGAAGTTATTATTAATGAACAATTCAATAAGAGTCAAGCTTTCTAATATAAAAGTAAATTGTTCTCTGTTGCATTTTTAAGACTAGTTTCTGATGTTTCAGTCACTAACGTTTTAGTGCTAAATGAATGCATGTAAAATGTGAAAATAATGTGGGGTCAAAAATCTGCAAAATTTCAATATATGAATTGGTTAAAAGTCCCGTTAGTTAATGTTAGTAAATGCGCTGCAACATTAAGCAATGCATTTATTTCAGAATTGATTTAATTTTTGTTAGGGTTAATTAAAGCCGTTCACTGTAAGTTCATGTTAGTTCAGGTGCATTAAATAATATTAAAAGATACAGCTTTTGATTTCAATAATATATTAGTAAATAATAAAATTCAAAAAGCAAGAAAAAATAATATAAATCATATAATCAATAATCTTAGCTGATGCTCAATATTGTAGTTGGCAAACTGAAGCATTAGCAATTAAATTAATCATGGTAAAATATGCTAAATGGAGTTGATAATTAAAAGCACAATAGATATTGTACCACTTTACTTAAAGCCTTTATGTATACTGCATTATAATAATTATTCATAATGTACGTTGTAAATTATTACCAAATTTAAAATACATAGTGTAAAAAAATTGTATAAGTGTTAAAAGTAAAAAGTAAAACCGGCAATGCATTATAAGGTGTATTTCATAGCAGAATTGATGCATTAAAACTACTTTTATAATACATTATACACAAAGGCTTTAAGTAAAGAGTTAACACATCAACAAACGAGATTATGCAGAGTTCTATTGTTGCAAATTCCACATGAGCTTGATCATCAGTTTACTTCCCAACAGCACTGATGAACATCCATTGATGTACGGACACTCCAGAGTCGCTTCATTTGAAGTGGACAGAAATTTCACGCTTTCATATTTACAAGAGTCAGTAGATTGCAAAGGATGATGTATTTTTGTGCAAACAGTCTTAACGCAGTTCTCTGGGCTTGTCTGAAAAGTTAGTTTGCATCAAAACACATAGACGTAAGTTGATCTACTATCGCTACCGACCACGTTTTTGGCCGTGCACTTATAAACACCATTGTCTCTGCTGGAAGGATTCTGAATGACCAGTGAACCTTGCGGATGGAGATACTTGTTTCCATAGAGCCGCGGCTGGACGCCGACCTTCAGCTGAAGACCGTCAGGGATTTCCCAGACCACCTCGGCTTTAGGCGTAGCAAGAGGAATGCAGTTTAACTGAAGCGCCACACCCGGGCGGGCGTAGGTCACCGGAGAGGGTCCTTTGGTTATCCGTGGCGGATAGGCGATTACGATCACTGAAACCGACAGGCTGGACGATCCGTGCTCATTAGTGGTTTGGCAGAGGTACATCCCTCTATCGTACACAGACGTCCTTTGCACAGCAAGAGTGCCATTGTTGAGGACCGAATATCGCCCGGTTGTTTGTGGCCGGGTTAGGACGACTCCGTTCGGTAGAGTCCAGGTAAGTTTGGGTAACGGCAGACCACTGGACAAACAGTTGAGATGCAGATTCTCGCCGTTTATGATACTGACGAGCGAGCTGTACTTGTTAGTGATTTCCGGTTTTCTTTTGGACTCTAATGTCACAGTCCGTTCCACGTATCCAGCGCTATTTCGCCCGATGCATCGGTACCGTCCAATTTCTGAAACAGACGGGTCTCTAATAACCAAAGTCCCATCGAATCGATGATGGAAACGGAAAATACTAGTTTCCCTAAGAAGCGTCGTCCCATTAGGTAGAATCCAAGTGATCTCCGGCGCCGGTTTTCCTTCTACGGAACAGTTTAGATTAATTGCATCACTCGTGAGTTGAACAGTTTCCGTAGGTGGATTTAGCAACTGTGGCTTTTCAGCTCCTTCGGTCACCTCTAGTTGAACCTGGAGTTTGGCTTCTCCTCCTTCATTGCGTGCAATGCAAACAAGCGCAACGGAATCACTTATGCGCACCGCGTGGATGTCCAGTGTGCCGTTGCGATGAACTGTAATACGTGAGCCGTAATACGGTGCCGGAAGCACAATGTTGTTGGGAAACACCCATATGATCCTCGGAATTGGGTTTCCGTTTGCTTTGCAGTCTAAAAGCACACGCTGATCCTTTACGACAGTTTTGCGAACGATCCCAAGATTCTCAAGTCCGTTTATAACTGGCGTTGACGCAAGGACTTCAACGTGAATGACTTTCTTGTCAATTCCCGCAAAATTCCTAGCCGAGCATGTATAATTCCCGCTGTCATACCTCTGGGTTTTTTGAATGTGCAAAGTGCCATCATTGGCAATCTGGTATTTGTCAGAGACTGGCATTATTGCGCGATGAGCCGGAGATGTCCATGTGATTACGGGAGTTGGCTCTCCCTTGGAGCTGCAGTTGAGGATGGCGGTTTCTCCGTAAGGAACTTTGATGCTGCTGTAAAAGTTGTTTCGGATGACTGGTGCATCCGCCACCACCTTGATATGAACCTTCATTTCATCTTTCCCAATCCGATTCTCAGCGTAGCACGTGTAGTCGCCTTCCTCCGTCATTCCGACTTCATTTAAATACAGCGTGCCGTTATCGAACATCACGTATCTCTTGGCGCGAACCCCATCAGATTGAGGGATGCTGTTGACCATAGTACCGTCCGGAAGACTCCAAGTGATTTCTGGATTAGGAAGACCAGAAGCGACACAGTCGACTTTCAGCTCTCCTCCATACAACACCTTGTGATCGCTGAGCGACTTGTGGTCGATTTTAGCCACTTTCATCATCACGTTGACTTTAAGGAGAACGTAGTCATCGCCCATTTTGTTTCTGGCCACGCAGAGATAGTCGCCCTCGTCCTTCTCGGTCACTGATGTGATAGTGAGTGTGCCGTTGCTGAACACCTTCATTCTGCGATCAAAGCTGAAACGAGTGATAAAGAGAGCTTAAACTGTGACACTAGTAAATGTGTCATTTATTAAAAGGAATCAGTTTGAGAAATATTTTTTTTCTTGAAATTGTTCATTGCACAATGATTCATTGAACAGCTCAAAACTTCCTTTCAGTGGAAATAGAATGATTTTGAATGACATTTTAAAACTCTTTCCCTGCCATTGACAGAATTTTCAGTCTGTCTGTGTTTTCAGTAGTGTACAGTAGGGGGTACTATTTCATATTTTCTAAAACGGTCCCCACTCCCTGGACCAAGAAACACTGAAGAAGCAGCAATACCTGATGCACATGCAAAATAACATGATCATTAAACATTGAACAACATATGAATAGTGAAAATATGGAAGTAATAGACTTCATTATGTTTTTTATCATCGATCAAAATCTTACCTGAACAGCCTTTAACAAAAATGCCATTTGCTCAGTTTCATTTGTTGTTTTAATTATAAAACTTCACATTCAAGTGAAGATAAAAAAGACTGCATAATGCATTTGTTTTTATTAAGCTGAGTTCTTCCTTTTGACATATTGTATGTTCAGATATTAACACTACAAAATACTCTGGAGGCCACAAAAGTTTTGCAAAAATGATCAAAAATTGCTATTTTTTTCTTAAAAGCACTAGTAGCACCACACAATGTTTTAATCAAAGCATCACAAAAACTGCAACTGTGCCAAAACCACACATTTACTTATCAAGACGTATCAAGTGTTTCCCAAAAGCATCATACGCCAAAGCGGATCAACACTGGTGTTCATGGTTTCTATCTGAGGCTTATGATGCTTTTCGCAATAAATTATTAAATCAGAAGAACTGTTTTCTTCCCTCCTTTTGATTAATGTTCTTTTGTCTTCCTCTGTATTCATTTATTTTGCTCTGATTTGTCTGTTCTCTGTTATTGATTACACTTTATGTTGTTTTTCTGTTTGGTTAATAATGCTCTGTAACCAGCAGTGTACACAGAGAGAATCAAAAGGATTCCAAAGAGAGCCAGAGACAGTAAAATTCATGTGTGTGGATTGCATTAAACTATGACAGATTCACAACACAATCTGCACTGAAATGTGCCACTCATGCAGATGCAGGTTTTTAAACACTGAATAGGTATTGCTGATAAGCTGACCAACAAAAACTGGACTCCTCATTAACCAGAGAGAATCCAATCCAACACATAACCTATGGTAATATAAAATGTGATAATATGTGACCCTGCTGCACAAAACCAAATACCCAATAACAACACATTGTATAGATGAAAATCACTGGTGTTTAATATTTTCTACTATAAATATATTAAAACTTAATTTTTGATTAGTATATGCATTGCTAAGAACTATTTGCACAACTTTAAAGGACGTTTTAACAATATTTAGATTTTTTTTTGCACCCTCAGATTCCCGATTTTAAATAGTTGTATTGTCCCATCTTAACAAAACATACATCAACGGACATCTTATTTATTAAGATTTCAGATTATGCATAAATCACAGTTTGCCCCTCATAGATAGTTTTGTAGTCTAGGGTCACATATGCAAATTCTTTTACCTGTAATATGGGTCAACCAGTTTCTTAGATGGCGTCCTCCAGATGATCCTGGGATTGGGACTTCCAGTGGCCGAACAGTTGAGACTCAGCTGACCTCCATAGTGGACATCAGTGCTGTGAGCAGAAGTGGACATGATTCTAGCTGTTGTGGAGCTCCTCTTCACCTGTAGATTCACAGTCCTTTTAGCAACACCCACTGAATTCACTGCCACACATTCATAATTCCCAGAATCCTTCTCTGTGGGATTACGAATAAACAGCGTCCCATTGGGAAAAACAAACAAATTGCCATTGATGAACTGCGAAGGGCGAAGCTGGGTGCCAGTAAATGTGACCCAGCGGAGAGTCGGATCGGGCGTGCCTTTAGCTGTGCAATGCATGAACGCTGATTGGCTACTAGAGATGGTGTAGTTCTCCCAGAGCTGCTCTTGGATTGTGGGAGGCAAGGCTGTGATTTGTAGCCTCACGGAAAGCATGTCGGCTCCAGCAGCATTGCTCGCTATGCATTTGTAGATGCCCTTGTCCAAGTAATTGGTGTTTTTAACTAGAAGCGTTCCATTGGTGAAGAGCATGACCTTCTGTTCTGTGTTACTAATGCCTCGCACCACCGATCGATCTGGAAGCACCCAGCTGATGTTTGGGATCGGGAGACCGTGTGCTTGGCATTCCAATTGTGCAGTGTTTCCTAGATAAACTGTTATATCTTTATGTCGCGCAAGGGTCATCTTGGGCGCATGGGCCAACACCACTAGTGTCACCATCATCTTATCAACGCCATGTGGATTGCGAGCGATGCACAGATACTGCCCACGGTCCTGAAGCTGGACGTTGTGGATGACAAAAGTGCCGTTGGACCTGACCTCGAACCGCTGGACTCTGGTACTGGCTGACATGACGGCTCCTGTGGAAATAAAATACAGGGAAAGAGATTTTTTAATTTAAAATCAATGAAACAATGTGCTTGTATTCTACAAAGAAAAATTAAATTTTAAAACAAATAAGGCAACAGGTGTAAACTGATATGTAGAATTTAGACATATATTACATATAATTTGTTCCATAAATGTTTAGGCATAGAGGTATCATACTATATTATGTTATGTATGTTTTATACATTTTATATATAAAAGTATCAAATGAATAAAAAAAAAGATCACATTCGTACTCCATTTCCTGCATATACTGTAACTGTAACTGCTTGTCATCATAGGTGAGTTACCTGTGGAAACTTTAGTCCAGGTCAGGAGGGGTTTCGGCTCGCCCACAGAATCACACGGTAACTGCACATCCGTCCCAGCATTTACAGTAACTGTGTAGAGCTTGGCAGCAGTGATCCTGGGCCTCACATGCACGGCAGGAAGAGTTTGCGGTCCTTGAGGAAACAGAACTGCACCTGTATGTCTGTTCAGTGGTACGTTGATCTGAATTTGGTTGTTTGGCTGTATGGTGTTTGGTACAGTTGTGGGACTCAAACTGGAAGCTCGAGGAGTTGCTGTTAATATCTTAGGTGTACTAGTTGATTTGACGTTGTTGAGAGAGTTTAAATCCACAGGTGAGGTGGTGAAGGAAGGTTTTCTGAGAATATTAGGTTTAATATTTACAGAAGGATTTCTACTGTGATAGTACGGATACCTGTGCTTAGTGCTGTGAAATCTTTCCCTGTGCCTGGAATCAATATAGTTTGTTCCTGAATTTATAGAGTAAAATGGGATTTTATTGTCTGGTAAGAGATAACTGGTGGTTGACTTTAGAACAGGTGTAGTAGTAGTAGTAGTAGTAGTAGTAGTAGTAGTAGCTGTAGTTGTCGTAGTAGTAGTTGAAGTAGGCACAGTAGTAGCAGCTGTTGACAGTGTAGTAGGTGCTATTGTTGTTCCAATGTGTTGGGTTGTAATGGGAATTACAGCTGTAGTTGCTGGTAACGTAATTGTGGGCGAAGCATTCATTGATGTAGGAGAAATCAAAGGTTCATTGAGTTCATTGACAATCCTTTCCCTCTGGTCTTGCTTAGAAACAGCGTTTGGTTGTAAGAAGTAAATCTCATTGGTTTGAGTAGCAAGAATAGGTGATGGTGAACTTGTGGATTTTGTAAGCGTCTGTGGCGTTGATGAAAAAGAAACCTGGTTGTGAATGGATTCTTCTTCCTTAAACCTTTCATTTGGTTGTGAAAGAGAGTAGTCTTGGGGTTGTGACATGGAGGTGACTACAGATTCTTCTGTAGAACTTACTTCCACTGTATCATTCTCTCTTAGAAAATTGCTAAAGTGCGATTCAGGTACGTGGAAGACATCCAGCCCGTCTGTGTCCGTAAAGCCGATCTCTGTTGTATGAATCTCTTTGTTGGCCTTTGGTAAGGCTGTTGAAACCGTGCCTGTAATATCTTGCTGAGCAGTTGTCAGTGAAATGGTTTTAAAGCCAAGTCGAGATGTCGGATCCGTACTCGTGGGAACCGAGTACTCATCCATCTCCTCTGCAGATGCAATGCTTTTGTCCTCTTCCTCCTTAAAAGAAGTAATGCCTTCATTATCCAACTCTGATGTTGTGCTCATGGGGGGAGATGCAGACGGCCTCCTAGAGTTTGGAGTCATCTGTTGCAGGAAATTGTTTGCCTTCATTTTATGGATTTGTGAACCAGTTTTCTCATCCAGAAGGTAGATGGTGTTTTCCTCATTAATGGCATTTGGGAATACCCTCCTAACTGTAGGATAAATGGGTCTATTAGTCTGACATTCAGACGTGCTTTCAGCTAAAGTTGTGGAGTAAATTCGAGCTGTGGTGGTACTAGTTGGATGGATCAATGCGTCTCCAGATGGGCTTCTGGAGAAAATGTGAGCAGTAGTTGAATAAACCTTTGTATCTTCACCTGGGCTTGTTGGATCGGTCTTCAGTGTTGGAACATTAACTCCTGCAGCTGTAGAGGTTGACCATGGTCGTCTTGTCGTAATCTTAGAGAACGGCCTTCTCAGTTTTATTCGTCGTCTACCTCCAAATCTTCTCCTGGAGCTCCAGTGATCTTTCACTCTTGGTGGTGCTGAACTTTGTGGAGCACTTGGGCTTGATGTGGTAGCAAATGAATTGCTGTCAGGTTGTCCAAAATCAATCTCTCCAATCTGCGAATGGACGGAGGTCTTTCCGGAGAAATTAAGCTCATTTTCTTTCTCAGACTCCGGTTTGATGACAGACCTATAATATACTTGGTCATTTTCTGCACTTATGGTGCTCACATGCCCTCTTTCTACAACATTCACCTCTGTCATAACATAATGGGGGCCAGATGTGGGATATGAGATGTAAGGCACAACGTCTGAGCTAGTTTGTAATTCTGGAAGAGGCGTAAGATATACGTTATTATTTTGTCCCTCAGTGTGAGGTGTAATTGCATGTCTGTGGTAAACATCCGTTTGGTGTGGCGTGCTGAAAGTGTTTGACTCTTCCTGCGAATTAGAGTCTCCAGAAAAACTCTCAATGTTGTCAACTGAACCGACATTCACTGTCTGCAGATTTTTCTCTGCTGTGCCATGTTGGACAATATTAATCGATGAGTTCCTCTGAGAGGTTTTGTCACGGATTTTGGCCAAAAGAGTAGCCCACTTCTGAGGGTCTATTTTGTTCTTGGTATTAACAGTTCTTTGGTTTGTTAAGCCAGTTCTGTTTGGTTGTCCATGCATGCCCTTTCTAAAAGGTCGCCTTTGGCGGATGTTGCCAAAAGGACGTCCTTGAGTTCTTGCATTTGGACCCTTTCTTCGATTAATAAAGCTTCTGTTTGGTATTACTCTCTCTTGAGTTTCATCTCCAGAAGCTTCTTCTACATCCTCCAAAAAGGCTTTTACCTTAGTGGACACTCCCGCTGCAGACTGTGGTCTGATGGGATACTGTCGAAGTGGCTGGATTCCTTTCTGTCTCATAACAGTTAGTTTAGTAGCCAGCGCATCCACACCATGCTGGTTCATGGCGATGCATTTGTGATATCCATTATTGTTGAGCTGACTATAAGGAATGAACAAAGTCCCATTTGAAAAGACTAAAGCCCTGGATGTATTTGCTTTGGCATTCAGTACACTGCCATCTGGAAATATCCAATTCACCACGGCATCTGGAGTCGCCGTAGTAAGACAGGGCAAAGATGCAGACTCGCCAACAAACTTGGTTAAAGCGTTTCCAACCTCTTCACCTGGAAGCGGGGTTGAAGACTCCATAACGGATAAACGGAAAGGCAAAACATCAATATCTCCTGCAACCTCAGCAATGCAATAATAAACTCCAGAGTCTCTGTGCTCGACAGATTTGATGTGAAGTTTACCGCTGCTAGAAACGCTCACTCTTTTGTCGGTCGAGCCAAATGCAGCTTTAATCTTTGATCCATCAGGTGCCATCCAATGAATGGCTGTATTTCCAGAGCTTTGCACCCGGCAGTCCATTTCAATCGCACCACCCACAACAGAACTGAAGCTCGTCTGAGTTTTATTGTCATGTTCAATCATGACCCAAGATCTGATGGGCTCTTTGTCTGTGGTGGTAGTCAAATGAGTGTCAAGAATGAGTCTCACACTTTTGGAGGAGGAATAAGGCCTGTTTAATTTGATATTTATGAAAGACTGCATGATCCAAGATGGACGGGCTACAACATTGGCTCGGACGCCAGTGTAAAAATAGGCATCCCTTTCGATGTCCTGTCTGTATCTGTAGCTCAGCTCTGGTTCTCTGCTTAGCATGATTTCCCTTCGCAGATGCACAGGCACGTCACTATAGTATGCAAGAAGCCTCCAAAAGCTCTCATAGTTGTCTCTGTCCACAGGACACTCCAGGTCAAAGAAGAGAGTCACGTTTGTAGCGATGTCCAAAGATTTTGTATAATTCCAGGTGATTTTAGTGAACTCTCTTGGTTCAAGTATTTGGCAGATTAAATCCACCTTAGTCCCGTGTTCATCGGATAAACCAAGGGAGATGTTTCCAAACGGTGGTTTGATCCTATCGATGGGCAGGAGTTCACTCATGTTGTCCTCGTGCGAGACGTTCTTTCCTGGAGAGCTGATAGCTGGTCCAGAGCAGGTGAACTCCTTGAGATCTGAGAGGTCTTGTCCTTTGAGGTGTTTAGGAGATGCACACAGTGGACAGAGCTGGCCGCTGGAAAATGATCTGTCTTTTTTGCATTTCATCACCCCTAGAAAAAAAACAAAACAAAAAAAACAAATTCAGACCTTAAAAAATGAAATTAGTTCTTCACTCAGTTCTCTAAATATTCAAACACCTTTGAATGACAATTTTATTGTTTTCATTTTTTAAAAAACATAGTCTGAGGTCCAAAAAGATTTAAAATATAAATAAATAAATATATATATATATATATATATATATATATATATATATATATATATATATATATATATATATATATATATATATATATATTTTTTATGCATTTATTAAATCAAAACCCATTTTTATTCTTAATTTATTGCAGTGGTGAAAAAGATGAATTTTCATCAAACATAGAGTCTTCAGTGTCACATGATCCTTCAGAAATCATTCTAATATGATGATTTATTATCAAACAATTAATATTTTGCATTTAACGACTAATCCACTTAATGTTTTTGGAACCTGTGACACTTTATAAATCTGTCATAAGTAGCACGGGTGTAATTCATTCAAGATTGTGTCCCATACTGTTAATTTATCAAAACTTAATGTTTTGACTAGTAATATGTATTTCTAAGGACTTCATTTGGACAACTTTAAAGGCAATTTTCTCCACATTTAGCTTTTTATGCTCCCTCAGATTCCCTCCAACATTTTCTTATCCTAACAAACCATACATCAATATTTATATGCAAGTCTATGATGTGCAAGTCTAAATAAAAAAAAAAAAACATTTACAACACTTATTTTTGGTTGTATATATACGTACACACAATTCTTCAGATGTAGTTTATACAGATAAATGAGAGTCATAAAGTTTATACGGTGTGATATCTGAACAACGATCATCAGAAGCAGTTATTTCACCTGCATTTTGAAGGCTCCAGTCCTGTAACCAGCTCATGCGGCAGTCACAGCTCCAGGGGTTTCCGTATAAGAAGAGGTTCTCCAGCTGGGGCATGTTCTCCAGCAGGTTCCTGGGCAGCGTGCGGAGGAGGTTCTCGGACAGGTACAGATGCTTCAGGGTGGACACGGGGAAACGCCGCAGCAGCGAGAACGTGCTGAAAGTATTGGGATGGAGCTTCTGCAGATGGTTGGCCTCTAGATGGAGCAGACGCAGTGACGTCAGCCCGCTGAACGCATCCGGGTGGATGAACTCGATGCGGTTGTGGTCCAGATGGAGTCTAACAAGGGCTGTCAAACCAGAGAAGGTGCGCCCCGTGATGACTCGAAGTTTGTTGTAGCTCATTTTTAAAACCTGCGGGAAACACAGCCATTTTTACTGTACATTTACTGTATACTCACCACTGATAATCTAGTAATAAAAATAAAAACTGATTTCTGAAGTTCATTAAACTGCATGAAGGGCTTCTAGTGTGCTTCACCTACCTGTAAAGAAACCAGATCCTGAAAAGCAGCATCAGGTATTTTCTGCACGTTGTTGCCGTGCATCATGAGCAGCTCTAGTTTCCCAAGGCCAGCAAAGGACACGTCTGTGATGTGATTTATGGTGTTAAACCTGTTACAGAGCAAACACGCTGTTAAAAGTATTGTTTCTACTAACCTTTATTCTGGGAAAAAAAACTGCTGTTGTATTTTACAAATATTGTTGGTTCTTTGACTAGATGTTTTCACTCCTCTTTTGTAAGATGCATTGAATATGAATTTAAATACTAATATTTAATTGTTACGTGAACGTATATAATATGGAAGGCTGGGGCTAGTTGTCACATTCATTAAGATAATTTAAAAAACTTGTTTCAATACCAATTTAATTAGGAATAATTTTTTAAAAAGCCAGCTTGAAGTTGAAATTATTAAAATTCTAATTTGTATTTGTTAATATTAAGTAATGGACCTGGGCTAACATGAACTAGCAATGAACAGATGCTAATTAATGGTTACAGATATTCATAAATACTATAAAAAAGTTTGGATACGTTTTTTGTTAATTTAATGGGCTTTATTGTTACCAGAATACTAAGGTATAAAATATTATATAAATATATGTAAAAATATAAAAATATTCCATAATAATGTATATGTGTATATATATATATATATATATATATATATATATATATATATATATATATATATATATATATATATATATATAAATAAATAAATATATATATATATATATATATATATATATATATATATATGACTAAAATAATATCTTCCATTGTATGTTATGAATGTTCCCTTTTTATAAATCACTTTGGATAAAAATGTCTGAATGCATGCGTGCATGTAAATGTTAAATCGCCGAGGTTAGTTTCAGCCTCTGTACTGCGATCACATCCTAAACACTAAATATGTAGAAATTGTGAATCTTGACTTAAATAAGAGACCTGATATATATTTTGAGACCAGAATACTCCCCTAGCAACACACTAATGGTGATTTTAAACACCTTAGCAACCACCCATTACAAAAAAAACTCTAAACAGAAGATATTTCTATTGTAAACACAATTATTGATCCTATTGTATATAAAAACTTTCTGATTAGTAATATCAAGTCAAGTCAAGTCAAGTTTATTGTCAAATATGCTCTATGTACAACATACAGCACAGATGAAATTCCTTCCCTCTCTAACCTTGCAATCATGCAGAATAAGAGATAAAAGAAATAAAAACTAAAGTATAATAAAATAATAGTAAAATATAAATAGTGCAACATTAAACATACAGACAAGGCACTTGTTGGAATATTAAATTAATATGCATTGCTAAGAACTTTTTTTTGCTCCCTCAGGTTTCAGATTTTGTAATGGTTGTATCTCTAAATACTGTCCTAACCTAACAAACCACACGTCAATGGAAAGATGATTTATTTATCTTTTGATTGATGGCTGGTTTTGACTGACCCAAAGTTAATGCGCTGGACCTGTCCGGAGATGCCGGTGGGAACGGTCCGGAGCGCTCGGAAGGTGCAGTGCACTTCAGCGGGAGCAGAGCAGGCGCACTGCCTCGGACAGACCCCGCCGGAGCCCGGGACGCTGACCAGAAGAATCAGCATCAGACCCACGCGTGAAGAGCCCATGATGACGTCCCTCTAGCACTGAAACACAGACAAAACACTCGAACACACGCATTCCCTGAGAATCGAACCCATGACCTTGCTGTTGCAAGCGCACTTAAATAACACTTAAAGTCATTCTAATACAACTCCTATCATAATTTGTAACGTCTATGGAATGAAACACTATCCTGTTGGATAAACTGAACTATCTCCAGTTTATTTTTTCCACACAGTTGATTCAGGATCTTGTTTGACTCTTTGAGGTCTTTAGGATCGGTTCCAAATTATGCTAGAATTCCTTTTGCATTCCTTAAGGACATCTTAAAACTCATCTTAAAATTTCATTAGGAATTAAATTAAACCAGCGTGAAGCCAAATAAAAGAGCCCAAGAGTCACCAACGATTAAAGACTTAATGCACGAGTTCATACAGACGTATGTGCTGTTGTACTGCTGCATATAGAAATATATAGAATATGCTAGTACCTATAGAAAATTTCTATCTTAAAGAGTTGCACGGATTTAACTGTTAAAAATGACTTTTTGTTGGTATGAAATAATGCTTTGAAGTTATTTCAGCAATATTAAATAATTGTTTTGTTAGTTTTTTCAGTGTGCAATGAGTTAAATAGTAATAAATGAATAAAATGTAATGACAAATAAATCTTTAAAATATTAGTATATTTATATATAATATATGCAGTACAACAGAACCGAGAAAAAAAAAAAAAAAAAAAACATTACAAATTTAAAGTTGCAATAGGTTTTTACTAAACACGAATTCCTAGAAAATGAATAGAAATGAATCTCACCTTGATGTTGTTGTGAATGACTGCTTTCCGAGCCTTCATTTCCTCTCAGATCGGCACAATTAAATATCACAGCATTCTTTTAGAAATGTTCGTGTACTCGATAAACGCGACAGCAGAAAGTAAAACAATTAATCAAAAATCTGAATATGAACGCAAAGCCAGAAGCGGGTTTCTTATTGAAAGCGTCACGTGATAAAGCCCCGGAGGATCCGTGAGGTGCTTCACCGTCTGCTGAGGAACTCGGAGTAGAGCTGGAGAAGAGTGACTGTGAAAGTCAAGCCTGAGCGAGGAGGAGCTAAACCCCTTCAGATCACGGTCCCTCCTCTAAAAACACTCATCTACTGCTTCTGCTGCTGAAAGCAGTCCATTAAACAACCAGCATTTCACTCGGAGGAGATCCGGAGCCGGGTTTAAGGCAGTTGCATTGGTCACAAAAAAAACCAAAACATGCTCAATCGAGGTCATACTGGTCAGTGCTGGTTAATGCATTAAATATAGTTAACAATAAGCAATGCATTTATGATCGAGGAATTCTGAAGTTAGTTTTAAGCCAGTTGCATTTGATCAAAATTCAACATTTTTTGTGAGCAATTTTTGAGGTCCTATTGGTTAATGCGAGTTTGTTTCGAGGTGATTGCACTGGATCTCAACACCAAAACAAGTTTAGTTTCAGCCCCAAACAAACAGCGGCACGCATATCTAAAACCTGACTCAAGTTAGCAACATTGTCTTTTAAAGCGCTCTATTTTAAGCGCGTCTCCTGACCGCCTGCAACCCCACACCATTCTTTACTATAAATAATTGCGGCAAAGAATGAACTATTTGTCACTATTTGTTGTGAAAGCTTTCGCATCTTTTTTTTCGAGGCAGATATTAAAGTAGGCTGTGATTGTTTAGTCAGCGGTGGAGGGCTCCTGGTGGTCCTGGTCCAGCCCTGATTCAAAGACTGGGTTAAAAATACCCCGGCCTGCTGCTTTTATTACCTGCTTCACCCCTCAACAACAACAACAGAGCGGCGTTAAATCACTGGACGACTCTCAACTCATACACAAGCCCTTTGTTTCATTTTTACTTGCGTTCATTTTCCTGGCAGATGATGGAGCTCACTTTACGAAGGCATTTTAATTTAGCTTCTGAGATTCAAGGAATTCACATTTTAGAGTCAGATAATGTTTTATTGTCACATATTACGTGCAAATTGTGTTCTGATTCAATGAGCTGCGTTTTATCATTTTATAAAGATCGTTTCCGCCGTGGAATGAAAAAATAAATAAAGCTAAATGTGACTTTTTATCTATTTATTTATTTTATTTTTTTTTATTTTGCCACAGAATAAAAAAAGAAAAGAAACTTAACTATAAATAATACTTAATAATAATAATAGTTTTATCATGCAATTCTGAATTTCTTACTCTAAATGATTAAGTTTATATTTTATCTATCTATAAATATAAAACATGTCATACTTTTATAGCAGCGATAATTAATTGATTACACATTAAATAACATGAACATGCAATGAGAACTACTCATAAAACATGTGTATAGTTGGTTAATGTTAATTATTAAAAGTTATGTTCATGCTGGAACCTGACCTTAAAGTGTTACCTTTTTGAATTTTATTAATTTACTGTTTTCAGATGTTTTATCGTAGCATTAACCCAATGTTGTTGGTTCACATTGTGCAAGAGAAATAATGCTAAACGCATGGCCTTTAAATATCACCCTGGTGAAAATCCCATGATCTGCTCAGGAGGTGTGTGTTTCTGACGATCAGGTCAAACTCCACTGAGATGAATAGAAATACTAATAACAGGCAAGAAATGATTTAGTCTGGTGCCGCTGAACCTGTAGGCTCTTTATTAGTTGTACAGTTGATATAGAGTGAAGCGTTTTTCTGAAGCGTGTCTCAGACGGAGCAGACGGCCAACATCTTCTCAGAAGATCTGCAGGAAATTCACAGAGATCTCCAACTAATAAAAACTAATGAGCTGCAGACCGTATTAATATCATTACTGAGGATGTTTGTTGGTTTTCTTTCTCAGATGAGACACTTGAATATGATTAACTCATAATATGACGTTAAAACACTGATGGTTTCTATAAAAACCCTCATCATTTGACATCTGCAAACAGAAAACAGACCAATATTTCTATAGCTATCATGTCTAGAATGGGCTCTTCAAAAAAAAAAAAAAAAATAATAATAATAATAATAATAATATATATATATATATATATATATATATATATATATATATATATATATATATATATATATATATATATATATATATATATATATATATATATATATATATATATATATATATATACATATATATATATATATATATATATATATATATATATATATATATATATATACACACATATATATATATATATATATATACACACATATATATATATATATATATATATATATATATATATATATATATATATATATATATATATAT